>NC_041722.1:19631657-19931657 GCF_900700375.1 Denticeps clupeoides
GTCATGCAAATCATCTTTTTTAGGATTCTCTTCATAAGCATGCTTTTCGGTTTCTAAATTATTCCGCCAAGTGATTAATGTACCAATGTGGTCGAATCAACACAGCAATGTATTATTATTAATATTATGTGTGTCTGTGTGTCCTTGTATTTCCAAATGTCCCCATAAGATTGAAAAACATGAGATGTAAAGTGAGGACAGTTTGGATTGGTTCATGTTGGAGAACAAAATACATTAAAAAAAAGTTGAAATAATGAATAAATAGATGTCCTTTTGACCTGTTGTAGGCATGTTATATGCTTAGTTACAGCCCACTTTGTTTGAGTCTGATTTCGTAAGAACAGAAAGACAAGAAATGTGAAGCAGGGACAGTTTGAAGGTTCATGCGGAGGGGAAAATAATTTTTGTACAAAAATCGCATTAAAGCACTGATTTACGGCATTTATCAGACGCCCTTATCCAGAGCGACTTACAATCAGTAGTTTCAGGGGACAGGGGACAGATTAAATTAGACAGATTTTTGCGTGGTTCTGTTCCTTTAAAATTCTGTTTGTTTTACTGGTTTATATTTTGCTGATTTATTTCTGCCTGCTCTCAGAAAGAGAAAAAATTCCCAAGTGCCCTCATCGGAAAGCATGCTTGATTTAAGAAGGCTAGCCCTTCCTAAATGGCTAATGAAATTCCACCTTCTAATCTAAATACCAGCGTGCACCTTGGGCACCGGAGCCGCGTCCTGGCAGCATCCCAACCTGCTGCTCCGAGTCTCCCGGTCGGTCACCTTCCCGCAACTTCAAACAGCTCTGGAGTCAATACTGAAACAAATGATCTCGTCCCTCCTCTCCTTGTCCCTAAAGCGGGGGAAGTATCGCGGCAGTAAAATTACTTTATGGCTGGTGGACCCGGCCGGCTTTGTAGTGAAACGGTGACGGAGGCAAATAAGTACGTCAAGACTAACAGCCTGGTCTTGTGCCGGAGCCGTAAAAGGCCGCAGTAATTCTCGCATGAGTGACAGGCCACGTCGTCTTAAATCATCCCGTCTTTCACCTCAAGTGCTCCTTCTGTCTCGCCCACACCCATGCCAACACACACACACACACACACGCGCTGGCCAGTCGTCGCTGAGCACCGCTCCGCCTTAACTCCATCCTTCAGTCAGCGTGTCGGAATCGCTATTGGCAAATTGAGCGATGCAGGATTAATTGTAATTCGGGGCCTATTACTACAGGGGCTCCTCGGCTGCAGGGTCCCACACCGGTCCGGCCCCAGACTGTTAAATAGGCTTTTGATCAAATTGATAAATCACTGGACCCTGTCTCACTGTATGTAAAAGATAGAGAAAGAGAGTGAGCGAGAGAGAGAGAGATTTTTTGTGAGGGCAAAGCAGGAAGCTGGGAGGAGGGGACAGAGAAGAGTGGAGAAAGTGGAGCAGAGGAGGAGGATGAGGGACTCTGAAGTATGGAGACGTGCTGCCCCCCTCAGGCAACATCTGGAGCTGCAATTGGAGAAGCCGATAAGAGCAGAAGTGGTGGGGTTTTTTTTGGGGCGGCTGACATCGTACCTCAAACAAAGACATGTGATCTCAGGAGCTCAGCAGTCGCAACATTCCTGCTGTAACTGCCAGCAGGTGAACAATTATAGTTGCAAATGCAACAGATCATTAGTCATCTTGCAATAATCATAAACGATAAGCATTTAGCATTCAGATGGACAGACGGCCTGGTGAAACGAAGGACCGAGCCGGTTCATCAGCACGGGAGCCGACCCTACAGGTTCTCCATTTGTGAAAGTGAAGTGGAGTGATTGTCACTTGTGATACACAGCAGCACAGCACACGGTGCACATTTCAGTGCAACCGCAGGGCTTGTACTCGCAGGGTAGGAACAGCATTCCTCTGAACAACCAGATGATTACAGACGCTCAGCTGGCGCATTTACCCGAGAAACGTGGCTTTTTGTGGTCGTGTCTGATGGGATCGGGGTGAAATGTAAAGTGTTACGCGAGCGTAGTGAACCGTACGACAGGGGTCAGGTCGTCTTCTCTGAGTAACTGTTTGCCAACGTCCACATGTGTTTTCCTTTATGCACCGAGAGTGAAGGTGTATCCATCTACACTTTCTGAGCGTTTACCCCACCGCCCACACCTCCGTCTCCGAAGACGCTTCCGGCGGTTATGCATCCTGACTCGGCCAAGAGTGTTGCTTGTCTCCATAAATATCTCGGCTGCAGGGGTGGGTGTTGGGACGGGCGATAAGAGAGATGGAGGTGTAGGGGGCCGTCTGGGCGTGACGAATGTGGTGCTGGACCCCCCGGGAGCCGGCCGGGACGTCCTCCGTCTTTCCATTCCCTTCCTTTCTCCCCCTCCATTTTACGTCACCCATGGAGCATGGGAGCGGCGAGCATCGAGCAGCGTTCACAGCCCGCTTTATCTCTCCGTTCATTCACCCACCTCGCTGCGTTATCCCGTTTTGGCGGAATGTTTATTTTGTCCTTTGGACGTCAGGGTGCCAGGGAGGACAATACAACGTGCCCTCGTTGTACATCAGGCCCGCTCGGCCCGGCAGGACTGTGCGATGTGGCCTGTGGGAGGTATTGAGCGGACACGGCCAGGCGGCCAGTTACAATCACTACCGAACAGCAGGGAGACCCTTTAAAAGCAGCCTACTGGAGAGCAGCTGATTGGTTTCCAGCTTCCACGCGGTCTGGGACATTGAATAAACCCCCCCACTGTCTTTCCCAGAGGCCTCACCCGGTATCGGGGCGACCAGCGGGTGCTCAAAGCTCCTGTAGGCCTGGATGAGCACCCTTCCCTTTCTATTAATACTCTCTCTTAACTAATTACTCTATTATATTAAACCTGTTGACACCTCTCTGATGCCTGAAGTATTACGTCTCACCCCTTTAATTAAAATCTGCACTGCCGGGTCATTTTATCTTTGCAAAAATATGGACCAATAAAAAAAAAAAAAAAAAAAAGAACTCTGCTGGTTTAAAAGACGACACATTCACTTAAAGAACAAGAATCTGAGGAATTACAGGCATTAAAGCATTTCTGATTATCACCGCGGCAAAAGAAATTCCCGAACACAAAAAGTCCCGATGCGTGATGAGTGCTAGTTGAAAGTGAGAGTTTTTGAAATCTGTCCCATTGATCTCTTCTTCACAGACAAGGTAATGCATTTCATCCCCTTTGCATTATCCAGGCATGCCGTAAATTCCGCCCTCCCGCTTTCCGAGCAATTTGGTGCGAAATCATTCCCGCTTTCATTTGAAATTGATCTGAGTGTGAGCGGCAATTAAAAGCCACGGAACCTTTTATTTGCGCGTGCCCGTTATTGATAATTGGGTGCATTAAAACAAATTAAGGGAGATGAGTCAAAAAGCAGAGGCTGTGATTAGCACAGCGGCTCGGCGCTGCTAAAAAGAGAAAGACGGGGATCCTTCATACACCCAGGAAATTCAAGAACAACACCTTGCAAAGAAATGAGCAAGCAGCTAATGATCAGATGTTGCGGTTAATGATCAGATGTTGTAATGGGATTAATTGCATTAAAGTTGCCTCAAACTGGTGTTTGTCGCAGCACTAAATGCTAAGCATGGGGCTTGTTTGGTAATGGAAGGTAAAAAAATGTCCTCAGCATAAATACTTAAAAAAATAATAATAAAATGTCCTGCTAGTTATCTGTAGCTTGAAGATGAGAAACTACACTTTATTTTTCAGCCACAACTTAATATTTAATGGTCCCTTGACAAAACTTTTCTTTTTTTTGCTTTTATATCGGCCTTGTTGGTTCCCTAATACTGTATCTGACGTCTCGCTTCGAAATTCAGTCTTGATGCAGAATTACTGCCACTTTGATCCAGTCGGCGGAGATAAAGTTTTAGGGGAGGGGCGGGAAATTATCTGGGCGGAAAAAGCACGAGAAACGGGAGGTAACCTTTCCCCTTATGACGTCATAAGGGGACAAATTCCAGATCAGGCTGTCTGAGGTGCTGCTCTCTGAATGTTGAAGCAGAATGGCCACTCTTTACACCTATCGCCATTTCTAGCCACTGCATGACCAAAAACAGGCTCGGGGAACAAACAATCCCCAAAATAGTTGAAATAGATGATATGAACCCCGCCCCTTCAAAAAGTGACATGCACAAGCATAATTTTGATATTGTCATTCTTTCATTTTTATCTATTTGCTTATGTATACCCTTTGACCTCACATTTGCCAACATGCCCCATACTTAGTGGTTTGTGCTCACTGAAAATAGTGTGCACGATAGTGGTTATTTGGACATATAAACATCTTTTTTTCCACTGCTGTTTCCACTGACATAGTAAAATATATACAGATTTTCACACCTTTTGCATTTTGCACTCCACACCAAAATAACTTAAATGCACCTTGTGGTAAAACAGAATTCATTTTGGGCATGACATTTTCGAGCAGGGGTCCAAAGAGAACTCTGCTTAACAGGTTAAGGCACAAGCTCCGGCCAGACGCATGCGGGGTGATTAATAGTTTCCAGTAGGTGGACAGAGTCCAACAACACAAAAAAAAAAAAGACCTGCTTTTGTTTTTCTGGCCTCGTCCGCTGTCTCAAACCACGGCTACATTATGCCAAGGCGGGCAGAGGGCCCATTTGCAGGAACACTGGGCTTAATTGTGTTTTAATGCGAGCTCCTCATAACAGGTCAGAGTCTCTCCCTGCGTAGTTAAACCATTAACCCTCATTAAGATCAATAGATCTTGAGAGGGGAGAGAAGCTAAGTGCTCTGTTTTAGTCGTTGTTAAAAAAAAAAGAAATAAAACAGCTCTTTTCGTAGATGGGTGGTGGGAGGGGCCTATTGCTCCTGCAATCATACCGGAGCCGTCAAACCGGTGCAATTTTGGCCACAACGCTTTGTGGTGAAAAGCAGCCTCCGCACTGTATTGCAATCAGGCCAACTTGGAGCCCTTATATACATACCTATCTATAGCTTCATAGAGTGTTTTTTTTTTCTACCTCTTCTTCAAGAAGTGCACTCTGTAATAGAGTCTGTGTGGAAAAGTGTGACACTTTGCCTCATGACTTGCTTTAATTGACTCACTGATGGTCCCCTCCCGCCGTGGCTCTCTGAAGAGTTGCTAGGTTATCAAGGACACTGGCGTGTGCATGACAGGCCCACTACAGATCTCATCTTACGGGGTGCAGTCAGCCCGGCTCGGTGTTAAGGGCAAGGCCGGCTCCATTAAGGGCCCATTGTCCGCAGCCCCCGATGCCATTTCATTTGTCAGATCCAGCGAGTAAGTGGCCGTGATATCAACTCCTACTGCCACTGCGATAAAGAGAATGAAAACGAAGCATTTCCGATGTCCTTTTTCCCGGAAGCGTCGGCTCGGCAACAAGCGGAACGCAAAGTGCAAGCAAGCAACCGCAGCCCAGGCGGAAAACAGTTTAACTCGTCGGCAGTCCCTTAAAAAAAAAAAAAAAAAAAGCGGCGCGGTGGAAAATATATGAGTTATTGGTGAATTATTAAGCGATTTTCTGGGGGCTGAACATATGTGTGCCAAAGACGGAACAGCCATTTCCTGCCATGGCAGACATGAAAAAGAGAGCGGGAGAATAGGGGTTAGATCCGGATGGGAATTTATTTGCGGGGCTGTCAGCATAATTTGCTGTGAGTGATGGTGCACATTTCTGTCATTTCGAGACAGGCAGCATTAGTCAAGCCGTTAGTACCTGCCGCTTGTTGGCCTGTTGAGCACCGAGCGCTACATAAAGCTGTGCTTCACACACATCGCTATTGTTGGCCTTTATGGAGTTATTGGCGTTTGTTTAGAGGCCTTTACAGTGTTTCAGATGCCTTCTTTTTATTTTGTTGCTGCTGTTCTTTAGACGTTTCATTTCATTTTTCATGGCTTCATTACCACAGTTATGCCTGAATGGTGAGGTCTACATTTTTCGTACAAATCCAATACATTTCCATGCGCAGGTTACCGTTATTGCTCCACTTAGTAGTCAGACTACTGTCCTTGTCCCAGTATAAAGTATCAAAAGTGAGTACACCCCTCACATTTTTGGAAAAATGTTATATATGATGAAAAGTAATTAGGGTATAAATTTACTGTTCCCTTAAAATAATTAAATACACAGATATAAATGTCTAAGCTTCTGGCAAGAAAAGTGAGTACACCCCAAAGAGACCATGTTCAAATTGTGGTATGGACTTGGACTCTGGCATGGACTTCACTAGAGCTCCACAGGTCACCAGTGGAATCGTCCCTCACTTATCCATGAACACATGACTGAGCTGGTGGTTGTTAGAGACCTACTGCTCCTACACCGTCTGTTTGAGGTCCTGTCAGTTTCTTTTGTAAGGGGATGAAGCTCTGATTCAGTATGTCACAGAATGGGGTGCCGTTCACTGCTCACTCAGGATGATGGGTTAAATACAAATTTCACTGGGTGCACCGTGTGCTGTGCTGCTGTGTATCACATGTGACAATCACTTCACTTTCATTCACGCAGCCACAAATTATGACACTCGCTGTAGGAAAAAACAGGTTGTCCCCTATAGAGATAACCTGTGCAGTATTTAGTTTTAGTTAGTGTGGCTTAGTTTAGAGTGTATATACATATATATTTTTCTTTTATTATTGCACTATAGGGGGGGTCTGTGTGAAAAATAATTTAAATGCATGGTATGCTGTGTTGTACTGACAATAAAGCAATCTTGAAATCACCTGGTTGCCGCCAGAGGTGTGAACCTGTCACGTCCGCAAGCTGTCGGGGGAATGAAGCGCAGAGGCGGGACATTCTGGAAATGGGATTTTATTAATAATAACACAAACGGCACGAGGGACGAAAACAGGGCAACTAACAGAAACTAACCTGCAGGCGTGTGGCGATTGCCAGAACTGAAAACAACACTATACACGGGTTGCACGGTCCAAATAAAAAAACGGTAAACAGCGGTAAAACCTCAACCATCGCAGCTACAAAGCTCAGCACTAACGCGCATGTCGTTCAGAGGGTGTTCATTTCAAATGTCCATGTGGACGAGGCCAAACTCCTACCCGGAGTGGCGCTGTTCTCAGATCAGGCCGCCAGAGTCACTACCGGCAGTCTCATCAGAACACAGGACATGGTTCCAGCAATCCACGTCCTGCATTTACATTTACGTCATTTACCAGACGCCCTTATCGAGCGCGCAGGGACAGTCCCCCCCCCCCCCCCCCCCCCCCCCCCCCCCCCCCCCCCCCCCCCCCCCCCCCCCCCCCCCGAGGCACTCAGGGTTGGTAGTAAGTTGGGTTTTAACCTGGGGTTCAACAATAGGGTGTAGACCCTATTGTGTTTAGTCATTTTAAAGGAACAGAAAATTTACACAAGCCGTGCACAGACTGCTTTACATTGCACTAACGTTTCATATCTTCAGTGTTGTGATAGCTGGACCAACACAATTGTTGTTTTTCCTGTTGTCTCGTGCAGGTAGAGACTAGACAAACTTAGAGCAGCGGTGCCACCCGGCGAGACGTGTCCACATCCTCCACGTTCAGCTTGAACCGGACTCCCTCCCTTCCTCCCTCCATCCACGCGCAGGAGTTGCTGACAGAGCCGCTGCAAGTAAATGGGCAAAGAAAAGCACACCAAGCGAAACAGGTATAAACACGGCGTGTGCTTTTTAAGTGGGCACGGAGCACATCCACCGGCCGCCGCCCTGTAATTTGTGGTGACATTTACACAGTGTTACCGGACCGGGGGAGGGTGTGTGCGCTTTATGGCGATAATGGGCCCATTCTGTGCTTTTCCCAGTCCAACGCTTTAACTACGTTCAGCCGCTCTCTTCGACCAAATCCAAAAGTGCTGAGCCCCTGCATTGATTGGTCGAGGTGCGATGCACCGCGCAGGCAGTCAAGACGGCGGCAATAAATCTGCGATGCTGCCGCGTTTTTCTTTAGATGTGCGGCAGAATGAGGAAACACTGATGCTGACATTTCTCACCCCCACCCCGTATGTGTGTCTTATTGGGAGGAAAAGCTTTCATTAGCGCCATTAGAAAGTGGCAGAAGTCTAAATTGGTTGTGATGAATTAAAGGGCCCACGGGGGAGGCGGACCTGAGCCAGTTAATATGCAATCATGTTAGCCCGGCCCGCATGTCCGGAGGTATGCATGCTGGGACCGGCAGGGCTCCCACACAAACATCGGGATATCGAACCAAGGCTGACTCTAATTGGAAATGGCGTGCACACGCTTAAAACATGAAATCGTGTAAATAAGAGGGGGGTTGGTGAACATGTTGGTACAATGTCCCATTATCCAAAAAAAAATGGAAACGTGAGCTCATGGCTGATGGGTCTCCTAACAACACAAATGATCCATCAAGGTTCAGTCTTTGACTTAATAGCGCTAGACATGGAGATAAATTATTTAATTAAAAAGAACATTATTAACTCATGCAAATTTGGCTATTTGATAAGGCTGTTATGGCAGAGCTTTGACAATGTAAGATTTAAAATAATTAATATTAGTTTCTATTATTATTATTATTATTATTATTATCTACATACAGTCAGAGATGGAAAGTAGCAAAGTACAAATATATATATTGTACTTAAGTAGTTATATGTTGGAGAGAGATATTAAGTACAGATAGTTTACTGTACTGTTTACTTTTCTGTCAACGTTCTACTTGTGCTACTTATGAAGTTAAAGTGAAAGTGAAGTGATTGTCTGGTGGTGAAACACTGCAGCACAGCACACGGTGACACAACAAAATGTGTCCTCTGCTTTTAACCATCACCCTGAGTGAGCAGTGGGCAGCCATGACAGGCGCCCGGGGAGCAGTGTATGGGGACGGTCCTTTGCTCAGAGGCACCTCAGTGATACCTTGGCGGACCGGGATTTGAACCGGCAACCTTCTGATTATGGGCCCTAGGCCACCACTGCCCGTTTTTTTTTTTTTTTTGGTGGGGGAGGTCGACTCAGTGCCGGCTACGGGACTCGAACCCCCAACCTTTTGGTTACGAGTCCGTCACGTTAACCCTTTAGGCCAACACTCCCCCGTCTAGTAACTTATTTATGGTCTATTTTGTGTGACTGCGTGCCATCTATGCATCCCAACTTATTTCCACATAATTAATTAAAACATTCTGAGGGCGTTCCCATCTTTGCAACATATATGTTGTAATAAGCTGAAACGATGCAGTGATGACCTCATCCTCATGATGATCCCGAGTCTGAGCTCCAGTTCCGAACATGTGACACGGTCGCGTTTCACCAGCTGTGCTTGAACCCGTGCCTGCCCGTGGCGGGCTGAAGGCCGCGCTGCTAACAGCCATTGTTAGTCACTGTGTTCCACAAGCCGCACCTGTTTACTTCAAAACCTTTTGTGTAGAAAACCAATCCTGCGCCGCTTGAACCGCTGAAAAGAATAAGACGGGGGTGGGGGGGGACTGAAATTGCAATTGACTTGTCATGCTGGGATTGTCTACAACATTAGACTTCAGCTTGTTTCCAGCGAGTCCAAACAAACAGGACACGCTCCCGGCGCGCTCTGACAGACATTCAGATTGACGCCGCGAGATGAAGCGCTCGGATGGCCGTGTTTTTATATCCGGCGTCCCCGCGCCTCGCTGACAGCCATGATGCATCCACACTACCCCACTGTTCAGAGCCACTGTCCAAAAGCCAGGCACGTCGTGACAGGCAGATGAATGCAAGGCACTTCTTTGGATGCAGGCACGGCAGTTCGTCGGGGCAAACGAGTGGCGGGTTTGGAGAAAATGACATCCCATGATACACGGCGCGCTTGGTCAGTTGACATCTCGAATGAAATCTCAGAGAAGTTCAGATCAGGAGGAATCTCAGTGAAAAATCTCCAGTGAACATTTTCTAGATATAGATATTGCAACATGTTAGAAGATCCAGCCAAGTTTTTTCCAGGTGTTTTATTTATTATAAAATGGTAAATTTTTGGAACAATCTGCTATAATGTGTATTATATATGTGTATTACATTGATGCCAGTGTTTTATATATAAGTATATTGAAAATGGCTCAAAACAATGTCTATTAGTGTATGTAAAAAATCTCATTTCAATGCTTCCACCTTTAACATTGTTTTCATAAATAAAGTTTTAATGTACATTTACAGCAATTATCAGACGCCCTTATCCAGAGCAACTTACAGTAGCTACAGGGACAGTCCCCCCCGGAGACACTCAGGGTTAAGTGTCTTGCTCAGGGACACAATGGTAGTAAATGGGGTTTGAACCTGGGTCTTCTGGTTCGCAGGTGAGTGTCTTAGCCACAAGGCCACCACCACCCAAGGGCATTTTTCTATCATGTATAATGTATATAGCATATATTACTTTAAATGACAATTTCCACAATAAAAAATTCCAATATAATGAATTTTCTATAGATATGATACTTGTCTACATGATGAAATTTATATTAAAATGGAATGTTAATGCCCCCTTGTCAAAGACCCTCTCTTTATCACCCTTTCCCATTTTTAGAACTTTTAATTGGTGGGGTTAGGTTCAGCGCTAGAGGTGGAGTTGCATTTTAATAAATCAGAATAATTTAAAGTACATGAAACCTTTCACTTTTATATGACACAGTGCATCACAGCAGTGGATAAACTCACAGTAATGCCACTCCGTAAAGCATCAGTTCGGCTCTACGCCTCCTGCCTGGCTGCTAATAAACTGTTGAGCGCCGGATTAAAACTACTGTGCTTCACGGCGCTCGTAAAATAGATTAAACGGATCTAAAAAAATAAAATAAAATATACACTCCCGATCAGTTCATTTACAGGCAGCCGAGGCTGTGGTATCGGGAAAGCCATCTTCCTCGGCTCTCAGCTCGTTGTTAAAGGTGGGGTGTCGAAGGCGGCGCTCATAAGCTGATAAATTTACTGGCAGGAGCTTTGCTATAAACCAGCAATGTGCAGCACCATTAAGCCGGAGAAGTGGTGCCCACACTCAGGCTGTGGCTCCATTAAATGGGTCGTATGCTTTGACAGCGTCTGAGGGATGTACATGTAGACCTTCTGCAAAATCTGTTATATATATATATATATTTTTTTTTTTTTTTTATAACAATTTTTTTTTTTTTTTTTTTTTGCTTAGTGCCATCTGTTGCTGCAAAACCGCCTCATGTCAGTAATTAGAGGTGCATTCTGGGTATATCACGGCTGTCACCTCCCCTGCGACTGGGCTGGAACCCTCTCTCTCCCTCCTCCTCGCCTGCGTTCTGGGTGAATAAGATGAGAAGCAGGCATGGCAGTGCGGTGGGAAACCTGGCAGCTGCGAGGGTCCGCCGAGGGTCCGGAGCAGCCAATACCAATTCCAGTCACAGGCAAGCGGTGCCAGGAGGGAGCGCATTTTCTGTGTTGCTGTCAGCGAGCGGAGCCAAGCCCTTGTAGCATTCAAGCAAACTTGTCCCAGAGAATTCTGTGCCGCTGTCACGGGCCTTCAGAAGAGCAGCACCAGACACATGGAAGCAGATTACACAAGAAGTAAAGGTTTTCAGAGGCGTGAATGATTCTGTTGTTCTGTGTTAATGCATCTGATGAACTCCAGAAGAATTTTTTCCTCAGCGTGCGGTAGTTGGTAGACGGTCCCTTATTCAGTAGGGATGGGTGGTGGGTGAGCTCCACCTTAATCTGTTTGCAATAAAAATATAAAACACATCATTTACTGCAGACTCATCGTTCTAGTGTAAGGAGATAATGGGCAGTGGTGGCCTGGACCCTAAGGACCTGTCATTGAAAGGTTGCAGGCTCAAGCGATTCCTCCCATTATCCAATTAATTTGACTTTAATAAATGATGGAGGCCTTTATTCTAACAGCATGTTCCATTTGTGTTTCACACGAACTGTCATAATTGACACGTATGACCAAAGAAGTACAAAAGTGCAAAAATTGCATGCATGAAATACAGCCTCTTTTGTGTGTGTGTGTGTGTGTGTGTGTGTGTGTGCCACCTAGTGGATGTCGTCAATCAAAATTTTGGATCTGCCCTGATCTGACCGATGTGGCCCTGACAGTTCAACTTTATTGGTTGTGAAGTGCACAGGGTGGAGATAATTGTAATACAAGAAGGCGGGTTTTAATGCTGTTAAATATAAAACTGTATAAAAAAAAACAGCGTATACGCCGTAAAACAGACCTGGCGTACCATGACAGAACTGCAGTTCACCAAGGGGAGCCTCTGCAACTTCACATCACATGCGATGCAGGCTGATTTAAACGCTAGCGCTAGTTAGAACACACTGTTGGTGGCCTGTGTTAATTGATGCTAATGACCAAGCGAGACTCTGCTCATGTCCACATTCTGACATTTTTACACTGTGACCATCACTTGCTTTGGTAAAGGCTTGCATATGCATTGCACACAAATGCACTAAGACACACACTCACATACTATGTACCGTCCTCACCTTGTTTGACTTCATATTTCATACTAAGTTTATTTTACTGTGTGTATTTATTCATTGAAAGTAAAAAAAAAACAGCCAATTGCTTGTCATTTAAGCAGGCCTTTCATGTTACATAATGCACTATCAATATTTTTTAAAACACACAAGAACATTTTTCTTGTGCATTAAAAGAACATTTTATCCGATTAATCAATGAAAAAATCAACAGAATATTTGAGCTTTAGCTTTAGTTCAAGGTCCCAATGAGGTCCCCTTGATGAAGGTAGCGTCTCCACAGACTGCTCCCTGGGCGCCTGTCATGGTGCCCACTGCTCACCAAGGGTGATGGTTAAATGCAGAGGACACGTTTCACCATGTCACTGTTCGCTGTGCTGCAGTGTATCACAATGACAATCACTTCACCTCGTGTGTGTGTGTGTGTTTCTTTTTGTTTACACAGTGGGGACGAGGACACGGGCGGGCACACACTGAAACTTTGATCTGTTCATTTTGGATAAACCGACTTGTGCAGAATGAGGCCTCATGAGACCCAGTTTGCCATCAGAACTCACAGAAAGAAGATCTATTAATAAAAGATCAACACAACAGACACTCAATGCATCCTTATCTCGTCTGAGTTTGTCATGAATGTGCATGTTAAAATGTCATCCAAATTCTATAATGAATTCTGAAGACATTGGAAAACCAAAACACAGAAATTAATCATGTTTTATTAATGTTTAATTGCAATCATAGCCAGGGCTGCCATAATTCCCCGGTGGTCTAGTGGTTAGGATTCGGCACTCTCACCTCCATGGCCTGGGTTCAATTCCTGGCCAGGGAAGGTTTGTAATTTCTCTTTCCATCTTTGGGACAGCCCTGTAATCAGAAGGTTGCCGGTTCGAATCCCGATCCGCCAAGGTGGCACTGAGGTGCCACTGAGCAAAGTCATGGCTAAGCGTGATGGGTTAAATGCAGAGGACACATTTCACTGTGTGCATCGTGTGCTATGCTGCTGTTTATCACAAGACAATCACTTCACTTTCACTTTAATTGGGTAGACAAAGAAATCAATTGTGCGGCACAGCACATGGTGACACAACAAAATTTGTCCTCTGCATCTAACCCCAGAGTGAGCAGTGGGCGGCCATGACATGTGCCCGGGAAGCAGTGTGTGTGGACGGTGGCTTGAACAAGGGGACCTCAGTGGCACCTTGGCGGTTCGGGATTCCGCGTTCTTACCCGCTAGGCCAGCACTGCCCCATGCACATGCTCCGCCTGCCAATCATCGTCTGGTTCCCACTAAGTGAACAGCGCAGCGCCGGTGTGCAGGAAATGCCGCCACTTGACTCCTGTGTTGCTGCTAATGTAATCAGCCACCGCGGGCCCACAGGCCCTTTCCTTGGCAAAAGCGCCGGCTAATTGAATTCAGCCCGAGCGCGATTATTGTTCCAAAGTCTGTCCAAATCACATTTTTTTCTGATCAGATCAACATTTTTTTTGGATGTTAGAAGGTGCATTGCTGTGACAAAAATGAGGGAGGATCGAATTCATTTGCATATGCTTGACACATTAGAAACTGAATGGAAATTGAATCCTAAGATAATATTCCACATGTGGACCTATTTTGTTATGTGCTTGTTAATGGTTTAGCAAATTATCATATGCATATTTTGTTTTCTTTATGCAAAAATGATACAAAAGAATACTTATTTACTGTATATCAATTTCCATATTTTTCAGTTTTTCAGTTATTGCTACAGTGGTATCCCACTTAAAAGCATGAGAGGGATCTGTCATTTTAACCATAAGTACACTTCAACTGTGAGAGACAGAAAATCACATCCAACAAATCACATTGTATGATTTTTAAAGATATGCTTCCATGTATAATGGTGCTGAAAGTAAGTATTTGGTCCATAGCAAGTTCACCTCGATACAGTAATGTAACCTTGGTTGGTAATCACAGTGTCACATGACTCCGGTCACGTGGAAACCAGGTAACGCGAGTCCCATAAATTGGCAAGATGGCCACTGCCAGCCGCTCAGTCATTGATTGGCATTTGGCAACTCGACTTGGCTATTTTGTCTCCTCAAGATCGACTGTCCTTATCTGTCTCCTCCTCTATCGACTCATCCTTTCGTCCTGTCCCGTCCCTCACACGAACGTCACCGTCATCTGTGGGGTTCTCGTTCCCACCTTTCTGTTCCACGTCAGAACCGCGACATAGACACAGGTCAAACGTTTCCTGTAGGTTTTCACCAGGTTTGGTATTTTGGCCTCTTCTTCCATGCAGACCTTCTCATGGGCCGTGGCTGGGCACAGACTCTCTACTGGAACGAGGTTTGAGGGCCGGCTCGGCCACTCCACGAGGAAAAGTACACACCGCTCTCATCTTTTTAAGTGGGACAATCGGCACTGTGGCTGCCAAATATTGTTTTGCCCCGCTTTATATAAGATTTAATATGTGAAGGACAGAGAGAGAGAAACTGTACACAAAAGCAAGCATTTTGTTTTCGCTTGACAAATTTTTAATAAATGTACTGTTGTCGCACACACACATAACCCGCACAGACACAATTAGTTTGTGCAAAATATCTCCTGGAGCTCTTCTTCCAGAGAAATGGGAAAATGTGCCAGTATTCATTACAGGATTTTATTAAAGCATTATTTGCACAGGATAGGCCATTGCGCAGGGCCCCCACGCCGTGAATTAATAGTGTTTCAGGAGACCAATAAGGAATGGGGGTGCATTTAATGAGGTGCAATCCTCTGTCTTCCAAACCCAAACCACGGCTGAGAGGGAAAACAAAATGGCATTAACAACGCGGACGCACTTCACTCGGAAGTCGGAAGCTGTGCAGATAGCCGTCTCTGAAATCCGTCCAAGTTGGTGGCGTCCCACTCCACGGCGCACAAACACATCAGCGATGATTACACAGAGCGCCGCAGTGCCTCTTGAAATAAGGCCGGCCGTGCCATGCTGGAGGACCTCCAGCGGGCAGCGCACGAAACAGAGGCCCCCCTGCCAAGGGAGGGCGTCTGATGGCCCCACTGCGCGTAACCGCCGCCTTTGTTCGAGGCTCCGATTATTAGCACACAAGCGTTAGAAAGGGAAGGGGAGGGGGAGGGAAGTGCAAGGTCACGCCGGCCTCGCGCTTCACCCACTCGGACACATGATGGCGACAGAGGGCTGGCGGGGAAGATCTTCGGCCATGATGATTCTGGTCAGGAAAAAACGTCACAAAGTGTGAACTATGATCTCACCTCTGCCCTCTTCTGAGACCCCTGGGCCGATGTGGACTGACGCATAAAAATTTGTTAAAGCGGTTTAAACGGGAGGCATGCGTTTGCTAAATAACATATTTAACAAATACTGTTTTATGTTTTTCCTTTGTTTTAGCAAATCATTAAATCATTAGTTTTAGTTAAATTGTCTCAGTCGATAAAATTCTGAACATTTTAGTCTTATTTTAGTCAGAATATTTCATGGCTAATTTAGTGAAAGTGAAGTGATTGTCATTATGATGCACAGCCAGCACAGCACATGGTCACACGGTGAAACGTGTCCTCTGTATTTAACAGTCACCTTTGGTGAGCAGTGGGCGGCCATGACAGGCGCCCGGGGAGCAGTGTGTGGGGGACGGTGCTTTGCTCACTGGCACCTCGGCGGTTCGGGTATCTGCAACCTTCTGATTATTGGAACACTTCCTTTGCCGCTAGTCCCTATTTAGTCCGGTTGTAGTCAATGAAAATGTAGTTTTCATCTCTTTTGTCTATTCTACTAGGAACTAAAAAAAAAACATTTTTCTTTTAGTCAAACCCATTTCATCATTAAAACAAGGTTATTGCATTATTATATTACTGTTACCTTATAGACTAAAGAAGACTCTACATCCATTCCAGACACGAAAGATGCTCTGATTTGTCCTGTTTTCTTTTCCAATCCGTTGTAATAATAACATCGTGATTAAACGAGAGGAAATAACTGGGGGTGGTGTTTTAAATATCACAATATATTGCAATATTTTACGTGGTGATCGATACAGGGACATCAAATATTGATATTTTTTTAATACAAATTTAATCCACCAAGTGGTGTTGTCGAGAGTTTTAGTGAGGTCAACAGAGATGAGAATCATCCTCCACTCCTGTAGATGGCGTGACATCACAAAACATGAAAGACCGGTCACAGCATCTTGTATTTCAGATCTGTTTTTCCATTTTCAAATAAACTGTAGAATATCGCAATATGTACAGTATCACAATAAATTGTGACATAATCGTATTGTGATATGTATCATTTCATGAGATCCTGGACAATACACACCCCTCTTTTTCATCAACGGAAATGAAGAGACATTTTAGTAAACCATATTTAGTCTCATTTTTATTCATCAACAATATTACATGATATGTTTTGTTATAGTTATCATCACATGACCCATGGTTCATCTCGTCTTCGTCACGTCAAAAAAAAGAATTGACGAAAACAACACAAGTGATATCCCACCCTAAACATCTAATTCTTGCAAGCCAAGGGGTACAAAAATGTGGTTTCAAAAAAATGACCTTGTTGTTTTTTTTTTCATGCAACGTACGAATCTTTCCATACGACAGAGGACGCATCACGTTTTGTATCGGGAATAAGTTAAGCAAATAAGCGGGTGTGAGCAGCACACACAGCGTCGCACAATAATCGGATAGCCCCGAATGGGATTACTGGCCTCCCGTAATCTGGACCAGGGTCGCGAGGTGCGTACTCTGGCAAGTGAGGAGTTTGGCTTTGGCGAAAGCAATCAGGGGATGAAAAGATAATGGGATTCAAATTTCCCTTTGCAATCTCTCACTTGGCCCGTGCGTCCGTGCTGGACCATTATGTGCATCTTGGACTGTTTTTGTCCGCAGTTGTGCTTGTTGGCTGCTGCTGTTCTTTATTTCATTTCGGGGGGTTGCCGGAGTGGTGCATTTCCCCTCCTTTCGCTGAAATTGTTGCTGTCAAGGAGGCAGGAAATTGAACCGCCTCCGCAAAGACTGGGCGCACGTCCACTCGTGCATCTGAAAGAACGAAACATCTTGAGCGTGTGTGTGTGTGTCAAAACAAGCCTCATCGCCACGTTGCCTCCGAGCCGCGTTCCTTTCCTGTTGAAAACGGCTCGCAGTCACGTTCCTGCTAATAAGCGAGGGCCACGGGAAGGGCCCGGTGACCCATGACCTGGCGTGACCGGGGAGGTCAGACATGCAGTTGATGGACTCATGGAACAAGTACACATGTGGCAGACTAAACATATTATGTTTCTGCTGGCTGTCTCCCATTAATGAGATTAGGGGCAGAGGTGGCCTAGCGGCCCCCGTAACCAGATTGTTGCCGGTTCGAATCCCGACCCGCCATGGTGCCACTGAGGTCCCCTTGATGAAGGTCCCGTCCCCACACGCTGCTCCCCGGGCGCCTGTCAGTGGTGCCCACTGCTCGCCAAGGGTGATGGTTAAATACAGAGGACACATTTCGTTGTGTCACCGTGTGCTGTGCTGCTGTGTATCACAATGACAATCACTTGACTTTCACTTTCATTTAACCCCGTCTGCGCTGTAACTAGGACAGATGAGAGAATTTCCTCATTATTTATTGAGATCAGTGTCTGTCCAGAAATGACAGAAGCCGATGTCCGGTGGATCTATTTATTTATTATCATAATGCAGATGCTTACGATACAGCATGTTGAAATAATATAATTCTTATATGATTATATGTTGACGTCAGAAGAACATTGAAGACAAATTAGGTTGGTGGTGGTGGTGCAGTCAACCTGCAGAGGAATTTAGAAGATATATTTTCAATAAATTCTACCTTTTTATAATCGTGTTTTGGGAGTGTGGTAGGCTTCATTCACGATTGTCTTGATACGTAGTCTATCCCGGTGTCTATCCATATATCTGTCTATCTCCACACATCTCCTCTGCCTTACTGACTCACTAAAAACATAAAGGCAGGACAATGTGACCCCCCCGAAAAAAAAAAGACTTTTATAAAGTAAACAGTTAAAAAGCTAACAAAAGGGGGGAAAATGTCAGGAAGTAGGCAAATATGCTCTCTGTGCTGACCAGGATGTAGTCAAAGTCCCCACAAAACAGACCGTGCACATGTTTAAAAAGGCAAGAGAGGAAATGAGGCACAATATGGCCAAAAATCGCCAGGGTGCAACAAGGAAAATTTTGGTAATCGTGACCTTTATAATCAAAACTGTGGCTTGAATGTAGATTTTTAACCCCATTTTTGTGCTCCCATTGCACAACAGCAGTTAGTTTAGAGCGGGTCGAGTGGTTGGAAAAAGACCCGGTCAACCAGGCAAAAGCAGCTATGAATACAGTTATTTGTTTGCTGCCGGTTATTTCGATTCGTCCCCGGCGCTGCACCCGGCGCCGCGTTGCATTTTAAACAGATCCCGGGTCTGATTATTGACATATTTCCATACAAATGCTCCCGGCGATGTCTGAACGGCACACTTTCATGGGCTGAGATCGAGGACGCAGCCGGGCTCCGAGACTTGCACTAATTGTATATATATTTTTTGGGGGGGGGGGGGTTTCGCAATTCATAATGCATGAGTTTGTGTTTTGCATAGCTGTAGCTTCATGGCGAGTGGGTAAATTGGAGTGGAGTGCCACTCTTCTCTCTCTCTCCCTCTCTCTCACCACACTAGGAAGCAACATGCACACACGATGAATTCTACAGATTCTTTGCCTACACGGAGGCTAAATAAAGATGGCTGCGCTCGGTCTGTGTGCAGTTTCCCATCAGAGTGACCCATTGTTCGCAGCTCTGATTGACAGCTCTGATTGCGGCGAATGCTTACGTTTCTGTTTAAGAGGCGGGGGCGAGCGCTGCCTAAACATCGTACTCGGCGGCGGTAAGATGGAGGGGATTCGGTAGGACTATTTAAAGACAACAACTCGCAATCGTACGGAATTGAGTTTTGGCATTAATCACGCTTCACTTGAGACCTTTGCCTGAAGCGGTGGAGAGAATGGGGGCCTGTTTCCCTGCCGCCACGCCCCGGCCTTCCGAGCAAACGAGTCAACCACTTCTCCCTCCAGAACCAGCGTCTGAGGCGCGCTCAATAAAGTGAAGTGATTGTCACATGTGATACACAGCAGCACAGCACACAGTGCACACAGTGAAATGTGTCCTCTGCATTTAACCCATCACCCTTGGTGAGCAGTGGGCAGCCATGACAGGCACCCTTAACCGCTAGGCCACCGCTGCTCAGAGAGGGAACGCCGGGAGAACCTTGCCGTCCTCGACACCGCTGGGGAATGAAAAAAAAAACAAACAGATAAAACGCTGGGTGGGTGAGGGGCGTGTACAAATCATTTCCCCGATATCAGCCGCTGGATTTCCCGCTCTGCTAACAGGCTTAGGGGGTCTTTCCTAATGGATAACGCGGCTGATCCTCTCCGCTCTAGCACAACAACAGTGGGCTTCAGCAAAATTACTTTCCCACAAAATCACAGGCAACCGCCTCCCGAGGAGCGGCGGCCTTCAAAATGCAAGAGCAGGACGAGGAGGCCTTTTCACCAATCGGTCCCGAGCTTGTCGGAATAGCGACCGGTCGCCTGAACCACATGAACCGTGACACTTAATCATTCTACGGTCAGTTTCATGGATTAAGCCTGGTCCAAGACTAAAACGGTTCTATTTAAATATTACCAAGCTTAATCCTTCTTTGGAAAACTAACCCATAGTGTTTATTAGTGTTTAATCTGGTCCCAAAAGTCAAAAAGTGACCGATTTAAAATAAAAAAATATACATACATAAAAGTATAAAATATTCAGAATCATCTGACAGTGTACTGAGAGGTCATTACACACATGGGAAATGACTATTCGTGAAATGAATATTGTATTTAAGTCATTATTATTATTATTATCATATGAATATCCTTTGTTGTAATTATTCTTCATGATATCAAGAACCCGTGTCATGCACAACAGATGAATTTCTGCATACGGCGTGGCACACATGGTCTGCTTTCAGGAAGAGGCGGCGACAGAGATCCGCCACCCCGGGGCCGCCGGTGATGATGGGATTTGTGTTCTTGTGTGCGTGAGCGTTTGCACGTCTGAGGTGTTTAGCTCCGCCATCACAGACTCCAGCACCTCTGGCACAGATGGACCCTCCGTCAGCTCCGTGCTGGGGACCACAGGGCCGCTAAATTGGGCCTTAAAGCTGAAGATTATGCTAAATCCAGCAGTGAAATCCCGGCAGATAAAACTGAAGCGAGCGAGGATGAAAAAAAAATTATATACGTATACCGAGTCCTTCAATCTTGACTCAATCGTCTTTGAAAGTCCGATAATCCCGTTGCTTGTTATATTATGCCAGAACGAGTAGCCATTACGTTGGCTGAGTGCACCGGGTGAGTGATTTTAGAGGGGATGCAATCGAATGCAATCGCGACGGCTTGTAAAGCAACTCTGTAATTACCTCGCTTTCCCCTGGCGCGTTTCACCCCGGGGCGGGGGGCACGCGTCTCCGTAAAACGTGTAAAATGCCTTTCAATCAGCTGCGTTTCTGTTTCTGTCCAGCGAGCAACGCGAGTTCGGAGCAGGGGGGGCTCTGAGAGACTTTTAAAGAGCAGCTGCGGAATGCAGAGTCAGGTCAGTCGACTTCCTTCCATTCAAACGGTAGCAACATCCTCTTTCTAAACCCCTGACCTCCATCCCGCTGCCACCGAGAAGAAGAGGATATTTATAGACCTAAACTACAAGAAATGTGGCAGATAAGTGATAACAGATGCTGTCCCCCATCCCTGGATAAGGAGGGCTTGATTAAAAGGGGACAGGGACGTTCCTCATTCTCGGGACGGGCCGGAGAGGGTCTGAAATGACGGGTTTCTCGCCGATTTTCGCGTCGTGTGTGTTTGCAATCGTTTCAACGGATTACATGTGGAGGGCAGCGGAGCCGCCGCCTCCAGGATCATCCAGCACATGATGTGGGCCCTGGAGGAAGCCGTGGCGACGCGGCGGAAATCGCAGACCCCGGCTGGAGCGGCGTGATTTAGGCCGGAGGAGATGAGATTAGCAGACTTTTGAAGCTGGCATTACTAATTATGGGCGTATGGGCCATAGTTTACATCATTACTGAGTGCTGTGAGTTATGGACCATACCATGCATTCAAATCAAAAACACATATTCAGAAAAAGAACGAAAGTAGGTGTGTCCAGACATTTGACTTGTAGTGAATCCTTGTATTAACTTGACATGAAGTGAAATGTAGTTTAATATTGTTGATGATTAAGTCATGAAAAATTTGATATCCAGTATCTCAAATTACAGTACAGGCCAATAGTTTGGAGACACCTTCTCATTCAATGTGATTTCTTTATCTTCATGACCATTTACGTTGGTAGATTCTCACTGAAGGCACCAAAACTATGAATGAACACGTGGAGTTATGTACTTAACAAAAAAAGGTGAAATAAGTGAAAACATGTTTTATATTCTAGTTTCTTTGCTCTGATTACTGCTTTGCACACTCTTGGCCTTCTCTCGATGAGCTTCAACAGGTCGTCACCTGAAATGCTTCTCCAACAGTCTTGAAGGAGTTTTGATGCCTTCAGTGAGAATCTACCAACGTAAATGGTCATGAAAATAAAGAAAACACATTGAATGAGAAGGTGTCTCCAAACCTTTGACCTGTACTGTATTTTAATATTACATTTGATCAGTAAAATCATTCATAATACATAAATATCCAGCTTTGATCACTTTTTATTTTATTCTATTTTTCTAATCCACTAGAATCACTAGAGTTTTAACATTATTACTACCAATACTAATAATAATATCCACAACAAAAATAACAATTATAATAATTATGGTTGTTATGATTATAGATAATAAACAATAAAGCAATATTTGTCAAATGGTAGCTGAGCTTTTTAAATCATTCGCTTGTTTGAACCAAGAGGCAATCCCCTTCCCATGATTACCCACAGTGCAATGTGCCTTCTCCGCTTGTTACTGCGAGAAGGTGTGAAGGGGCGAGGAGCTGCTCCATGATGAAACTCCCTGGCAATTTTAACTCTCTCATTCCTACAACCTGGGGGGAATATGTGCTGGGAATTAAGGGTTTCAACATGTGAGTCTTAAGGAAAGCAACATGAAAGCAGCGCCGGCGTCTATTTTCTCTGGCAACTAGGTTGCATTTTTATTTTAGCGCCGCACCGCTCTGGGTGCCTCCAACTTCACACATCGGAACATCAAAAAATAACCGAGCGGAGTTCTTCATTAGCTCTTGCGTTTCCTTGAACGGGCGTGTAGTCTTCTTCTCTTGTTTTTTTTTTTTAAGACTTAAAAACATAAAAACAGTTTTTAATTTAATTGATTTATTTTATCACTTTTGTTTCATCTATATCTGCTCTGTGCTCATATTTAACAAAGCCCTACATCATTTATGTCGTTTTTTTTTTTTTCTTTTTGTGAAAGGAACATGGAAAATAGCTTAGAGAGAATGTACCGCGTACGATTTTACGGCAGATTTTCAGATGTTGCCTTCGTTGTACTTGATGCACGGATCAAGAATCGAGCATTGCAAAAGGCTTCTGTGGATTGCACCAGTCCTGCACAATCACTGCTCAGCCGAACTCAATGCACTCCGCGAAAAACTGCACTAAAATCCGGTCTTAAGACGGGCGTCTTCCATAATTTAACGCCATCTCGGCAAACAACGGGATGCATTAGAAGATGCTTCCTCACAGTACATGACTTTTTACCAGTTCCTTGTCATTTCCCAGGGAAAAACCGCAGATGCGATTTCGGCATGGGGCGAGGAGCCCCATCTCACCTCGGGGCGAACGTTAGGATCATGTTAAGTGAATGTTAATGTCTTGTTAAAAGCAGTCAGACAGACTTCGCCGGGCCGCACGTCAACCCGCTCTCAGTGGGGCCCGTGCGCCGCTCACCCGAGGCAAAGCGGCCATGACAAAACCCTGCTATTTTTAAAGCAAACACATCACAAGGCATCAACTAATCCCCGCAACCGCTCTGATGGAGAGGATCATGCACCATCGATGGAGGCTTGTGCAGGAACGCTGGACACCCCTCCCAACATGGACAACCAGCATTTGGTAAAGGGTGTGTCCCAGTATCAATGCAGTTGTAGTCAAACTCATTATGATTCATATGTAGCCCGGACCCCCTGTCGGTCCTTAATTAACAGTCTGCCATGATGAATGCATGAATGGCATGTAAAGAGGCAAAGGGTGTAGGTCTCATGGAAAATGGACATAACATCCCCCACTGAATGCATTAATTTCATGTAATTACCTTGTTAATAACCGGCATTTACCGAATGATAAAGATGAGCTGTCCATGGTGCTTCCTGAGGTATTGATGAATTAACACTATTTCTTTCACATCACAGAAGAAACCAATGGAAGCAATTACTTGTCCCAACAGATATTGGGTATATATATTCAAATATTTCAATAATAAACATGAAAATAAACATGCGATAAGCAAAGCATTGTTTTTTTTTTTTTGTTTTTTTTTATTATTACCATTATTTTGACTCTCACTTAGTTGTGATTTATTTCAGCTAGAACCAGTATGTGGCTCATCTACAGCAAGGCATAAGATTTCCATCATCTCCCCCAAAGCTGTCATGACGGTAAAAAAAGGCGACTCTCCAAATACAGATTCATCAAACACCTCTCCTGCTGAAAAAAAAAAGAATTAAATGAAATATGTTTCTATCTTAGTCTCCATTACTGCCACAGAGCAGGGGCGTCCAGACTTTTTACTGGTAATGTATGTGCACGTAACTGTTCACATTAAATAAACTCTGTAGATGGAAAGACACTTTATACAGAAAAGGCGGCATTAATTTCATTTAAATAAAGTTTTTATTCCCCATGCAGTGAGTAGGTGTATGAACTGTTCCGGTTCAAGATTTGACAACAACATGGTGGCAGAATTGTCCCTGCGTATGATACAGAATTGATAGCAATGAAACCTTCAAATTTTACAGCATTTCTCAGACACTCTTATCCAGAGGAGTGACAGGGACAGTCCTCCCCTGGAGACACTCAGGGTTGGGTGTCTGTCTCAGGTACACAGTGGTAGTAAGTGGGGTTTGAACCTGGGACTTTGTGCTCTTCTGGTCCATAGGCGAGTGTGTTACTAGCGACAGCGTCCATGTCTTTCATCATCGCTGATCCACAGGTGGTTAAGAAGGAGGAGGAGACGTGCGAACTTGACCCGTTCTTGACCGGGTAAACGCGGTCGCGCTCGATATCATGTCCGTTTCGCAGGGCCTGCCGGAGCGCCGCCTGCAAGCCTGTTTATTGCAAAGTAGCTTCAAAATCCACCGTGCCGTCATGGGGTCAACCAAGGTCGAAAAGGAGTTCTGCTTTTAAGCGAGGTCACCCCAAGGCGTTCCATCTTTCAAACGCGAAGCACGAGGGGGGAAAAACGCAAAGAGGAACAAACAAATGTCAAGCAGACAGGCAATTTTTTCTTCTTCAGCAATCTCTCTCTCTCTCTCTCTTCCTCGCTCGGCGCGAGCCCCGGGGGTATTATCTTGCCTCTCCTGTCAAATGAGCTTGGCCCCCTTAAAGACTAATCCCACTAAACGGACTCCCTCCCTTCAAATCAGCAGGGCGGGTCGCTGAGGGGCTCCGACAGAAGCGCACGTCAAGTCCGAACGGGACTGGACAAGGGACGGAGAGGACACCGGAGCACTTTCCTCACTTACCCCGCTTAAACAAGATCTTGGGGGTAGATCGGCTGCCACCCCCCACCACTCTTGCAAATTTAATACCCCTACGTGGGGGGGGAAAGCTCCGAGGATTAACGCCAGTAACCTGTTTATCATAATCGTAATCCCACAGGTATGAATAATGAATCGCTCCGCACTCCTCCGATCTTTTTGTGTTTTTCATCACCGAGGCGAGAGTCGGAGTTTAACGATCCTCACGCCCCATCATCATCCTTCTCCCTCCCTCCCTCCCTCCCTCCTCTCCCTCTCGCTCTCGCCCTCCCTCCATCCCTCCTCCCTCAGTCGCCGCCGCCTGTCTCTGGAAGTAACGTGTGGCCGGGACTCTCTCCACTGAAAGACAGCGAGTGGGGCGGGACGACAGGTTATCATCTGGATTCCTTTTCAGGGGGGGGGGGTGGTGGTGCTGGTGCCGGGGACAATAACAGGAAAGTGGTGGGCAGGGCCGACCTCTCCGGCCACCGGACTGGACGCCGTCGTCGCAACTCTCAGCTCAGACCTGCGACGCCTCGCCTCCGGTAAGAGATTTTTATTTCTCTAATAAATACAGTAATAAAGCCAGAGTTTTACTAACCAAAAAAAATCCAGTTCGGGCATCCAGCGTGGGGCGGAATTTTCTTGGAATCAGCCGTGTTAATGTAACCCCGTCCCCAACAAATCCCTCAACCATCTGCCCTAATACTTCTTGACTTACAGAAACATAGCTGGTTATTAAAAGAATCCTCCGTTTTCGTCCACGGCGTCCCCGGGCCGCAGGAGTCTGGACGTTTCTGACGTGCATTTTTCTTCGATTAACGCTGCTTTTCGAGTTGATTTCTCTGTCCCAAGTTGAAAAGCACCACCGCGACTGTATTCGCGGCAGGAGCTCGACCCTGTGAATGAAAGAGGAGGATTCAGGGCTCGGGCAGGTGTGATGGGCCTCCTACCCCTCCTGTCCACGTCTGAGTGACGGAGGGGACGAGAGGGGACGTCTGTTTCCTAGACAAACGGGTAGACAGACAGATTGCTGGAAGCTGCTCTGTGATTAAACCTATCTTTAATCCGCTGAAGGGGAATCGCTCCGTTTTGATGCATCGCATTCATATTACCGTGATTTAGGCGGTAATTACTACCGAGGGACATTAATAAACAGCGGCGGGTGAGAGGTTCTTTGTAAACCAGAATAAGGCTTGTTTTTCAGAACTGCGCGGAACATCTGGGCTTTTCGCGGCGTACACGGCGATTTAATACGTGGCTGTCGGCCGAACTCCCCGTCCTCCAGGCTGAAGAGGGGATGAAGTGTGTGACAGGGTGGGATCGTGATGAGGGCCGCCAAACCCATTTCTGCGGCTCACGTGGGCCCTCCGAGTTGCGATAGATTACCAAGAAAAAAGGAAAAAAGGGGAATTACCAGAATAAGGTGCAATTGGTGGAGAGAGACAGGGAAGGGGGACGAGAGAGGGGAGAAGGGGGAGGCACAAGTGGCTCGGAATTGAATAGCAGGAAGGGCGTGAGTCCACGGCAGCAGTAGCGTAACGATGACGCTGCGTTGGGAACGTGAATGTTATTTCCCAGGGGTATTGTGTTTAGGCTTCCTGTCTCCCGGTTGGACACCGAGTCACCGTCCCTGTCTGAAACACATGCAGAAAAAAATGCCGTATCGACATACAAGTCCACAACGGGGGTGGTAGTAGCCTAGTGGGCACTCGCCTGTGAACCAGAAGACCCACTTACTACCATTGTGTCCCTGAGCAAGACACTTAACCCTGAGTGTCTCCAGGGGGAGACTGTCCCTGTAACTACTGATTGTAAGTCGCTCTGGATAAGGGTGTCTGGTAAATGCTGTAAATGTAAATGTAGTCAGGTCCACTTCAGTTCCTCTTCAGACAACTCGGTGATTAAATTCCACACTTTGCTTCGTTTAAGGAATTTGTATATGAATGAATAACCAATTGATTATTATTACCAGTAAATTGGATTTAATTCCTCCTCCTTCCGTAAAAAAGCTTTTCTTAGATACCGGGTCAAGAGGAAAGCAGGGCCTATGAAGACAAAATCGAAGTTTGGATGAAAAATTGCCGAGGTTTCTATCCACTGAAACTCTGCTGACAGGCAGAAAGATTAGCTATTGTTCTGAAGAGAGGTATCCTACTTTCGACGCATTATAGGCGAACGTAATCGTTCTGATTGAAGTGCATTGAGAAGGAATGAGACCGAGATTAGTCCATTTGGGGACACTTAGGAAATCATAATCCACCTCATCTTAATTCCATCAGCTAACAATATGAGCATTTCCATCCAGCCGAAGCATGTTATCTACTCTGGGAATATCTTTTGCCGGCTTTTATGCACAGCTTATCCCTGAGAACCTTATCCCTTGGAAAAATTATAATTTTATTATAATAAAAAACCCTTCATACAGCTGAGAGGTTGGTGAGTTTCATTAAATGCTCGGTCCCCACTCAGAGGCTGGCAGCGTGTCAGCGGCCTCCTTAAAGATCTTCATGGGTTTGGAAAATACTGAGTGTTCATCAAAGGCCCGCGAAGTTCAGAATCCTGGTGAAGAACATGGGTGAAACTGGGCTCTCTGTTCAGTCGCACCTAGCAGGGACCGTGTCTCTGGTCCAGGCAGTGCTCATTAGTAAAGCATTTCGGGCCAGTCGCTGTTTAAAACTGAGCCAGTTTCCACATTTTCCTACAGGTCCACCCCTGAGATTCCGCGTCAGACCCAAATAAACAGTCAAGCAGGAACCGCCGGTGGCCTGGGGCAAAGTCACTGATTCATGCCAGAGCCAAGAAAATATTTTCTTTCCTGCCCTCATCAACAAGCTACGTTTGCCACACTTACATGTGCTTGATGGAAAATGGCAAGCAGATAGGCGAGCCGTGGTTGCAAATTTTAAGAAGCACTATCTACCTAACTAACATAGGCTGAAGCTTTCATGAACTTCTCTAGTTAATATGATTCGGTGGGTCAACCTGTCATTGACCGACTATGTTGCATTCTGATCACCTTTTTTTTTTTAGATGATGACAGGGCCTTTAAGGAGGAAAGACTCGTGGTTGAGGATCTTGGCCATTGCCTTCATAGTCAGCGTGACTGAGGCAGGAGAGCCGACCTCAGAAGTGAGACGAGGTCCCGCCCTGCACCGGCACAAGAGAGCATGGAACTGGCAGGCGCTCTACACAGGCGAGGAAAATATAGTCACCACACCAGTACAGATTGGCAAGGTGAGTTGCATTAATATCTACTTAATGTCTGGACAAAGTGCTGGATCTAGCTCTAACATCAGGCACGACAGCATTATCAATAGTTATACTTTGCTGGTCATTTTAATTCACTGAGGGAAATTTTGACGAAGGAGTAGGAAACAAATTACATTCCTATGATGAAACACTTCTATGCTGATGGGGTTGCTGTCTTCAGATCTGAAAATGTCCCCACCTACAGGACATGAGCATGGCTGAATGGTTGATCAATAAAATTGTGTAAAGATAACGAGAACCTGTATTAACAAAAAGAAAATGAGCAAAATTTGTCTGTGATATAAACCATTAAAATCTTTTTTTTTTCATAATATGATTCAACCTTCAACCCTTCAAGCCCCAACCAAGTATTGAGTGTATAAATGAAGATACTTTTCAGACCCTTGATGTTGTTCATCAAATATTAAAACTAAAAAACATTTACACAGTGAACACAGCATATGTGCTTACATTTAAATCAACACCCGTGACCCTTTAAATGATGCATAATAGTGGTATTTTATTTTAACAAACTCTCTTTTACCTTTTTTTACAGCTAAGAAATAATAAATCCAATGAATACACCCAATTCATAATTCAAGGGGAAGGTGCCAATTCCATTTTTGTCGTCAATCAGCAAGGAGATGTTTTTGTCACCCAGAAGTTAGATCGTGAGACCAAGAGTGTTTACCGCCTCCGCGCAAAGCTCATTGATTCAATTACAAAACATGAAATTGAGGCTGCGTCAGATTTTGAAATCCATGTTCAAGACATCAATGACAACGCTCCGGAATTCCAAGGTCCCTTCAACGGATCCATTGAAGAGATGTCCAAAGAAGGTGAATACTGAATGAAGACGCAGATGACACTCTCTCTGTAGAAATCACCTGTTATTAAGCCACATCTTCGTTTGTAGGAACGCCAGTGCTAACGGTGAAAGCCACTGACAAAGACGACCCAACTATTGCCAATGGAAAAGTGGAATATAAATTGCTAACTGATACAGATATTTTCGCGATCGACCAATTAGGTAAGATGCAAAGGTTTTGTTGATCACAAGAGGATGGAGGAAGGTTGACGGAAGAATAAGGCTTTCCAGAGTCAGTCTCATCCCTACACTTTATTAATGTTCTCGTTTTCATTGTTCAGGAGTGATTCGATCGCGAGTGACCAGTTTGGACCGTGAATTTAAGAGCCAATACAAAGTGGCTGTGCAGGCTAAAGACATGTATGGACAAACGAATGGCTTTAGCGTTACCAGCACAATAACGATTACCGTCACTGACATCAACGACAACCTGGCATATTTCCCAAAGCGTAAGTCGTTTTTGTTGTTTTTCATTATGTATTGCAACAATATTCACAGTAAAAGTCACAAAACGAAGACATCTGAAGCTCTTATCCTGCTTACCGTTCCTTACAGAGAGATACACGTTTGATGTGAGAGAAGATGAGCAGCCAGTGATTTCAATTGGCATAATAGAGGTAGAAGACAAGGATGAGGAGCAAAACAAAGACCCGACCTTCAGCATCCCAGAAAAGTTTTCAGAGATATTCCAAGTTATCCCAAACCAGAGAAAAGATGGTAATCTGAGGCTTAAAAAGGTATGTTTCTGTTGTTTTAATGCCACATCCAGGTGGCACTGACCACGTAAATATACATATAAGGCAGATGAATGCTCTGCGTGCCCGTGGTAAATGTCTGAAAGTGGTGATCATTTACAAAATCCAGTAATGTGATGATTAATTCTAGCCTTTGAACTGTGAAGCTGCTGAATTTATGCAGAAATTATAGTATAGTATATAACATGTTTGATATGTGAATTTATGGGACATTTTTGGTAATTAAAAAGGACTAGTCTCACGTAAACAGAAATATGATATAATATAATGAACGCCTGGTGACCGTTTTGTCCCCTCACTTTCACCCTCTACTGCTAGAGCATTGCAACTGCACATTATGTATACTTGTGGTATTATTTCTGTAATCTTTGTATTTTCTGTATATAAGAAATGTAGACTTTATTTCCTATTGTTATTTTGTATTGTTGTGCCTGAGAGAACCCATTGTCGGGCGATTCATAAACGAATCACAAACGTGATTCTGAATCTGATTCTGATTGTATTATGCTATTACACAATAATAAACATGTATAGATGCATGTAATATAATTTTTTTTCTCTGGCAGGCTCTGGATTATGAGCAACAAGAAAGTTACACGTTCAGCGTGTTTTTGACGGAGCAGAAAGTAAAACTCCCCCCCGGCGCCAGCAGAGAGAACAGAGCCGAAGTCGTCATCACAGTGATAGACGTGGACGAGCCACCGGTGTTCACAAGGCCCGTCTACAACATCAGCGTGCAAGAGGAAAGATTTCCCTTCCGTTTCCCTGAAATAATTTCGGCTAAGGACCCTGACAAAATCAACCACAGGATAAGGTATGCAGCGCTGTCAGAAGAAATGGGAAGAGTGGTGGGTGGTAGTAATACTCTCACTTATGAACCAGAAGAGCACTGAGTCCCAGGTTCTAACCCCACTTACTACCATTGTGTCCCTGAGCAAGACATTTAACCCCGAGTGTCTCCAGTTGGGACTGTGCCTTTAACTGCTGATTGTAAGGCTTGCTGGTGTCTGGAAAATGCCATAAGAAAAATGAAAAATGTTGCATGCGGAAGCGGTTCTCTTCTGAAGTCACAAGCGGACATAAGACAGGACTATTCATGTGAATATGACCTCATATTTTGCAGATACTACATCGAAGACAATGCTTGTCCAATAGCTGTGGATGCAGACTCGGGACAAATGTCTCTCAAGTGGAAGCTGGACAGGGAAAGTTTGGCCTTTCATGTGTGCCAGGTGGTCGCTGAGGAAAAGACACCCAATGGTAAGAAATTCTCGGTCTGGTGCGTACATCTAGTGTACATCTTCAGGAACTGTTTTTTTGAAGAACGTGCATCTGCTTGCATCTATTTTGCTCAGGAAAGAGATCCTCTGTGACTGTGAACTTGGTGGTTATGGACATTAATGACAATGAACCAAAACTGATGGGCGGGGACGTCTTCGTTTGTGATTCCGATAACAGAGGCACAGTGAGTTCAAATGTGGTTTTGAGTGTCGGCATATGTTGTTGGAATGCTTCTAGTGTCTCATCTCAGACAAAGAATGGTCTTTTTTTGCTTACGTGGCATATCTGAAATAACTGGGCCGCCTTAGACTACTGCAAGTGTTCGTTAGGATAAGAAACAGGATAATAGATCAATCAGAAAAGACACATGGGTGTCTAACCCTGATCAACCCTGAAAACTCCGAGATCCCTGAAAGTGTAGAGAAGTGACATTGTGTGAGTAACAGTAACAGGGTTGGTCATCATAGGGTTGGAAATGTGAAAAATTTGGCCACCATATTCTTTATCAGTGATTGGCTTTATCGGATCTCAAACTACAAATCCACCCTAGGATTTAGAGTCAACAGTTGACCAATAAATTGGTCACAACTGCTTGGTTGAATCCAAAATTCTGGGATTGATTTTGTGATTTCAGATCCAAGAACGCCCAACTTTTGTCTCAGTCTATTTCTTGGAATCTGTCAAAAGCTAGGAATAATAAGTGATAAAAATGTCCAATGAACCTCCCGCACCCTCTACAGGTCATAGGAACCATCACTGCGACAGACAAAGACGAGCTGAACGGCGTGTTCCACTTCAGGCTGGCGAAACCAAGTTCAAACTTCTCGCTCTCCGACAACAACAGTGAGTGCGCTCGCTTTGTGCTGTAAAAGCCTACGGGAGGAAGGATGTGAGGTGAAGTAAGTCCTGGAGAGTGTGACAAGGACGCCGCTGGGCCCAGTGGGGTTTCGCGGTCTGACACCGGGCTCCCCGTCAAAATGGACCTGACGGACGACCGCCCTCCGTGTCGTCAGGCAGATGGTTGAAACATTCGTAGCCTACCTGCTCCGCCAAAACCACACGCGACTGGCGCTGGTCCTGCGTCTGTATCATGGCCGCTAGGTGGCACCGCCCTGAATAATTCAACATTTTGCGACCAGAGGAACTTGGGAGATGAGGGGGCACGAATTCCGAGTGGCGTGAAGGTGCTGCGGCATTTGAGAAAACGCGACACACACAGTGAAATGTGTCCTCAGCATTTAACCATCACCCTTGGTGAGCAGTGGGCAGCCATGACAGGCGCCCGGGGAGCAGTGTGTGGGGACGGTGCTTTGCTCAGTGGCACCTCAGTGGCACCTTGGCGGATCGGGATTCGAACCGGCAACCCTCTGATTACGGGGCCGCTTCCTTAACAGCTAGGCCACCACTGCCCCAAATCAAATCGCTATTTTTTTTTTCTTTCACAGATATCTGTTTAATTTGCGTTTTTTTTTTTTTTTTTGCTAAGTCTGCTAAGTATTCGGTATACTTCTACTGCGCTGGAACTAGCTCACCATGAGTTGAGAGCGATTGTCCTCGCTCGCGTGAACTTGCATCGTGATTACCTGTCATGTTAACCGTCCACCGTGGAGCTCCGTACGACACTCATAACTAGCATCTCTCCAGAAGAACATTTATTTCTACTCTTTCTACTCTTCCCTCAAACCCGGTCTTAGACCGCAGGATTATTGGACTCATCTGCTAATCCCTGCTCCCTGGCTAACTGTAGAGATAGCAAAAAGATGTTCCCACTATTGCGCTGAGTTCTGTTGCTCCCCGACGGGAGGATTTGACGGAATTTTTACATTTTTTTTCTTTTCCAGACGGCACAGCCACTCTCACGGTGAAAAACGGGAAGTTCAGCACTGAAGACAGCGCTGACCACATTCTGGAAATCGAAATCACGGACGGGGGCACGCCCCTCATGAAAAGCATCGACCTGCTGGCGATAAAGGTCTGCCAGTGCAACAGCAGAAGGTCTCCAGAGTACTGCAGGCCGGCCCGGGCCACCACGGGGGTCAGCGTCCACGCACTCATCGCCATATTACTCTGCATCGTCACTATCCTGGGTTAGCCTCTCTCTTTCTTCACGCTTTCTTCACTGTTCACAATGCAAATTCAAATTTTATTTTATTCGTCACGTACACAGTCGTGCACGGTATGATATGCAGTGAAATGCTTTAGCGACTGTACAGACCACAATATTGCAAATATTGCAAACATAACCAAATATTACACTTTTATGCGTTTAACATAAAACATGGTGGTTGAAGCCTAGTGGGTAACACACTCGCCTGTGAACCAGAAGACCCAGGTTCAAACCCCACTTACTACCATCGTGTCCCTGAGCAAGACACTTAACCCTAAATTGCTCCAGGGAGACTGTCCCTGTAACTACTGACTGTAAGTCGCTCTGGATAATTGCGTCTGATGATAAATGCTGTAAATGTAAATGTAATGTAAACATAAAATATGTGTAACAGGTAGGGTGAAGGTGTGCAAATGGGTGAAGTCAAAGTATAAAATATAAAATGTAAAAAAAAAAAGAATTGAAAGATGCTTTTAATATATTACTTCATGAAATCCGGTGTTAATTGTCAGAACGTCTCATCCAAAATGATGAGTAGGACATTAAAATGGGGAGCAGAATCCCTCCTGAACTTGTGGTGATGACGAATCTCTCCCTCAGTCATTGTGATTCTCATCGTCCTGAGACGGCGTTACCGGAAGGACAGTCTGGTGGCCCTGGGCAAGGCGTCTGGCGAGATCCACGAGCAGCTGGTGACGTACGATGAGGAGGGTGGTGGCGAGATGGACACGAACGGCTACGACGTCTCCATCCTGACCTCGGCCCGGCACGACGGCACCATGCTCCCGGAGCCGAGCCTCTACTCCATAGTCAAGAAGCCCCCGGCCTGCAAGGGCGACATGGCAATGATGATCGAGGTGAAGAAGGACGAGGCGGACCACGACCGTGACGGGATCCCGTATGACACGCTGCACATCTACGGCTACGAAGGTCCCGGGTCCCTGGCAGGCAGCCTGAGTTCCCTGGAATCGTCCTCCACCGACGGCAGCCTAGACTACGACTTTCTCTGCGACTGGGGACCCCGTTTTCGGACCCTGGCGGAACTGTACGGTGTGGACGGCTCCGACAGCGACTGCCCGTACTGAACCCTAAAAAAATTACCCTTCTCTTCAAACCCCTGCCTGCAGAAGACCAGAAGTGGTTCCGATGCGGGACGTTCCTTCTAATACAGTGCCAAGTTTTTGACCTGAGTATCAAAGTTATTTGTTAGTTTTTGTAAGGTTTATACAAAACCGTTTTAAAAATGTGTTGTTTTTTATTACATTTGGCCCAGTTAACTCAAGCTTCTTTATTCAGTAAAGTTTATCAGACCTCTATGTCCTACACCTTGAAACGAAGAGCCTGAACACTATTTGGCAGGTGTCTTCAGCGGGCTTCGCCTGATCTCTCTCGGTTTTCATGGCCAGTAACGTTCGCCAGTCGCTGGCCAAGAGACGTTGGAGGAAACTGCGATAACGAGCTTTTGAAAGAATTAAAGTCTATTCCCAGTATATTGGACAGGATCCATCATCACGTCGCTTGTGAATGAGGTTTAAACTCTCCAAGGTCCACGGCCATGACAATATTACCAGTAGGAGGCGATCTGAATAACTTTAACCTTTCATCTCGACTCGAGTCGCCAGCTTCTTCTGGCTGGACGCGAAGCCCACAAAACCCGGACCCAACAGGTGCGGTGCGGCTCATAATATTTAGCGCAGTGCTGAAACGCTTTCTTCTAAATCATTTCCTCGACACATGAACGCCGGCTACCGAAAGAAACGCTCCTAGGCCCGTGGGAACAATACGTGGAAGCAATTGTGCCCCTTTCCGGGTGCGATCCCATTTTCCAGCCGATGCTCTCCCGTCCTCGCTCCAGAGCCAGACTCCGCCCCTCGGCTGAGCCAACTTCCTGCACATGTGTGTGTGTGTGTGTGTGTGTGTGAGAGGAAACCCGCTTCCTGCTTTATTATCTTTTAAGTAAAGCAGCACATTGTGCCCTACTTCCTGTTTTGTTAGCTGAGGGGGGGGGGCTAGAAACACGGGAAACAGGCACAGATTTTGAAGATTTCGTTTTATTTTCTAATGTGCCAAAGATCGGCTTTGCCGGTCTTCTGTACGTAGCAACCTAAATCTCCAAGATCTTTAGCACCACGCGGCCCGTAAAATCCCAATTCGACGCCCTTGTTGCCAAATTTCTTCCGTCTGGCACAATCGTCACCAATTCACCAAGTCTAGGAGAAGGAGACCGTGCTTCTGCCTCTCTGGGAAGGAACCTTTTTTTATTTCACTCTACCTGGCGAACGTGCCTGGTTGGGGTTTTATCTGTGCACCAACCCGGCCATGGATCCCTCTACAATCCTGGGAAAGTACGGTGTGACGTTGGCGTGCGCTTGTAAATATAGATTCTAGTGTATGTTATTCAAGTGAGAAAGAATAATCAACACGTGCCTTTTTACACTTTTTGTAGGTAATCTGTTTTTTTCTTTCCCCTGTTTCTATTGTGTAATTTTGGTGTTTTTTCAAAAAGTCCAGTTTTTTAAATATATACAATAAAGTTTTCAAATCAAACCAAGTACTCTGCTAACCCATTCTTATAACTTGTTATTACTATGTTTATTATTATTATTATTAAAATAAACAGTTTTTCAGGCATTTTGGAGCCATTGTTCCTTTCAGCCAATCGGAATTTGTCTTTCAGCCAAACAAAGTCAGAATTTCACTTCTGCAGCGTAAACAGTGGCTGTTGGCCGGAGGTAAGTGAGAGAAATGAAACTCTTTTAACGCTCCGCAGGACAGGAAAAAAAATGTTTAAATTTCTCCCGTCCCACCAGCACCGGAGGAAATTCCGCGGTGAATTCGTATCTAACAAGCCCTGATTACGCTGTTCCAGAGAAGCAGACTTCCTGCCGGTCGGACACACTCTCCCGGGCTCGGCAGGGATACGCGTATGGAGGTTTGGGAGCTCAGAAAAGCGGCAGATGAGGGGGTTCGGGGCCTTCGGTTCGGGGGAATGAATGACGAGATCGGACACCCGCTGTGGACATTCCCAGGCAGGGTGACGGCCTGTACCTGCTGTAAATTATTATTCTCGTCATTATGAGAAATGACAAGGAAGTATGAGGGATGTTCTGTTCTACTCTGTGTCCCCTCTGCGAGGTGAAACAAGGGGAGCAGTCGCCCTTCGGGACTCTCGTATGGTGTGTTACGTAAGAATACGTATGGTAATATTGTGTAATCATATTTTCAGCAACTTTAAACGGCTCCTTCCACATGTTCCTCTCACGCCTCCATCTGTTCATCGCACATCTCGTACGCCAGCAGAGCAGTTTTCCTGACACGTTTCAGGCCGCAAATCTGTTCCCCGCTCTGCCTTTGACGAGATATCTGGCCCATTAGGCTCCGTTTGGCAGTCGTCCCCTGCGGCTTGTTTCGGCGCGTTCTGAAACTCGGTCCAGTTTCGTCTCAGGTTTCAGGGTCACCAAAAGAAAGACGCCAAGCTGGACTGCTGCCACCTGGTGACGAGGATGCAGCCTCCCTGTACGCCCCCCAACCGCCAGAGGCATTTCTGATGAATGCATGCAGTCATTTGCCTGTTTGATCCATTTTCATCGAATCGTTCTGGGTTCTTCCTGAGATCAGAAGTTTCCCACTGAAGAACGTTGGAGCGCTGTCTTGCCGGGATGACACTGAAATGACACTGACACATGTTCTGACCCGTCAAACCACATTCTCCTCCACTTTCTTCTGTGCTTTTACCATCGTCTATCCGGACCTTTCTTTGCCAACACTGATACGGATGCTGTTGTCAATCCTGCCGATTCCCAGGGAGACGAGATCAGCGTACGTGCGGAGGGGAGCAGGCCGCTCAAGACGAACCCAACAACGCAACGTGGCATCGGCACCGGCTCAAGGATAAACGGCGTCCGTTAAAAAAAAAAAAGGTTTTCAGGGGGTGGCCTAGATGGGGCAGCGGTGGCCTAGTAATCAGAAAGTTGCCAGTTCGAGTCACCATCCGCCAAGGTGCCACTGAGGTGCCACTGAGCAAAGCACTGTCCCCACACACTGCTCCCCGGGCGCCTGTCATGGCTGCCCACTGCTCACACAGGGTGACGGTTAAATGCAGAGGCCAAATTTCACCGTGTGCTGTGCTGCTGTGCATCATCGCTTCACCTTAAACTTTCAGCTATTTTAAATTAGGTCGGCAATACATACGTAAATAGCAAGGAGTCACAAACAGCGGCCAACACATGAATGGACGTGCGCGTCCCGGATACAGAGCGTTTGTGTTGAAAAGTCGGATTCGGTTCGGCAGCCTAATGCGTTTAAGCAGCTCCTAATTACCCTCCGCGAGAAAAAGCGTTTCCTGTCCCATCAATGCGACAGGGAGGCCCGTCTGATGCGACGTCGCACACGTGCTCACACCGGCCCGCGGCTAGCAGATCAAATGTGTCCGGGCCGGCTGGAGGTGCGGTCACCTGGGGGGGGGGGGCCTTTACACACACACACGGAACCGAAAGAGAGAGAGTCGCAACCGGGGCCGGAGGGCCAGGCTTTTCCTTGGCAAGCAATCAGCGTGCCCGGCCGCTCCCTGAAAACAACAATAATTCATACGTCCATTAATAAATACGCTCAGATATGCGTGTGCCATTTATTGGATTATGATTATTTTACGAAGAGGAATTGAACTGCGTGAGCGTCAAAACCGTGCCGGGTGACCGGTGACAGGTGACAAAAGAGGCAACTGAAAGTCAAAGGAGGCGCGTCGTGTGGAATCTAATTTGAAAGTGTTTGAAGGTTCTTCAGAAGCCAGGACAGTCGGAATGGAATTGTTTATTTGATTTCATAAATGAATGACTTACAGCCAGGAAGGCGTTTGTGGTTGTTGATTTCTGTGTGGTCAGGGAGGCGCAGCCGGCTCCTCGAAAGCATTCAGGGTGAAGAGCACGAAGGACGCTGATTCCGTGCGATCAAACGGGAAATTGTTCATATCGATTATTAGAATAATTCAATTTATTCCAAACTTCCCCGAGTCCTTTACATCAATGTACTAAAAAATTCGTTTGAGCAGTAATACAGTGGAGGAAATAATTATTTGACCCCTCGCTGATTTTGTAATCAGAAGAAATGAAAAGTCTCAGAACAGTATCATTTTAATGGTAGGTTTATTTTAACAGTGACAGATAGCACATCAAAAGGAAAATTGAAAAAATTACTTTAAATAAAAGAGAGACTGATTTGCATTTCATTGAGTGAAAGAAGTATTTGAACCCCTACCAACCATTAAGAGTTCTGGCTCCCACCGAGTGGTTAGACACGCCTACTCAATTAGTCACCATCATTAATGACACCTGTCTTAACTAGTCACCTGTATAAAAGACACCTGTCCACAGAATCAATCAATCAGGCGGACTCCAAACTCTCCAACATGGGAAAGCTGGCCTACAAAGCCAAACATGGAGTAGCACCATCCTACCTCACAGCCCTTATTACACCTCGCACTGCACCTCGTATACTCCGAGCCTCCAGTACTGCTCGCCTGGTCTCTCCATCTCTGAAGGTAAAAGGAAGACGCTCATCTAGACTCTTCTCCATCTCGGCCCCTCGGTGGTGGAATGAACTTCCGCTCGAGGTCAGAACAGCTCAGTCACTGAGCACCTTCACACGGCAGCTCAAGACCTTCCTCTTTAAAGAATATTTAGATGAACTTGTAACCTTCTCCTTGTCTGACTTCTGTACAGAAACTACAACAGAGTGAATAAAAAGATTGTATTCATAGTTGGGGTCCTAGTGAACCGGAATTGATCTCTTCATCGATGTTGACATGGAAGCACGTTGTAAGTCGCTCTGGATAAGGGTGTCTGCCAAATGCCGTAAATGGAAATGGAAATGGAAAGACCAAAAATCTGTCCAAGGATGTCAGAGACAAAATTGTAGACCTGCACAAGGCTGGAATGGGATACAAAACCATTAGCAAGAAGCTGGGAGAGAAGGTGACAACTGTTGCTGCAATTGTTCGAAAATGGAAGGAGCACAAAATGACCATCAATCGACCTCAGTCTGGGGCTCCACGCAAGGTCTCACCTCGTGGGGTCTCAATGATTCTGAGAAAGGTGAGAAATCATCCTAGAACTACACGGGAGGATTTAGTTAATGACCTCAAAGTAGCTGGGACCACAGTCACCAAGAAAACCATTGGAAACACATTACACCACAATGGATTAAAATCCTGCAGTGCTCGCAAGGTCCCCCTGCTCAAGAAGGCACATGTGCAGGCCCGTCTGAAGCTTGCCAATGAACACCTGAATGATTCAGAGAGTAACTGGGAGAAGGTGCTGTGGTCAGATGAGACCAAAATTGAGCTCTTTGTCATTAACTCAACTGCCTATGACCCCCAAAACACCGTCCCCACTGTCAAGCACGGAGGTGGAAACATTTTGCTTTGGGGGTGTTTTTCTGCTAAGGGCACAGGACAACTTCACCGCATCAACGGGAAAATGGACGGAGCCATGTATCGTAAAATCTTGAGCGACAACCTCCTTCCCTCTGCCAGGAAATTGAAAATGGGTCGTGGGTGTTCCAGCACGACAATGACCCAAAACATACAGCAAAGGCAACAAAGGAGTGGCTCAAGTAGAAGCACATTAAGGTCATGGAGTGGTCTAGTCAGTCTCCTGACCTTCATCCAATAGAAAACCTATGGAGGGAGTTGAAGCTCAAAGTTGCACAGAGACAGCCTCAAAACCTCAGTGATTTAGAGATGATCTGTAAAGAGGAGTGGACCAAAATTCCTCCTAAAATGTGTGCAAACTTGGTCATCAACTACAAGAAACGTTTGTGCTTGCAAACAAGGGTTTTGCCACTAAGTATTAAGTCTTTTTTTGTTAGAGGGTTCAAATACTTATTTCACTCAATCAAATGCAAATCAGTCTCTATCTTTTATTAAAAGTTATTTTTTCAATTTTCCTTTTGATGTGCAATCTGTCACTGTTGAAATAAACCATCATTGATACTGTTCTGAGACTTTTCATTTCTTTGTCATTGGACAAACTTACAAAATCAGCGAGGGGTCAAATAATTATTTCCTCCACTGTATGTACAATCTATACAGTAATGGCAGCAGTCAAGGTGCCACTGAGGTCCCCTCGATCAAGCTACCGTCCCCACACACTGCTCCCCCCGACATCCTTTCATTTACATTTACAGCATTTACCAGACGTTCTTATCCAGAGTGACTTACAATAAGTAGTTACAGGGACAGTTCCCCTGGGGACACTCAGGGTTAAGTGTCTTGCTCAGGGACACGGTGGTAGTAAGTGTCATAGGCAAGTGTGTTAACCGCTAGGCTGCTACTAACCCTGTGGCTTTCACGGCTGCCCACAGCTGACAGGGACCAACACTCCTCTCTTATTTTACTATTTGATACACAGCAGTACAGCACACGGTGCACACAGTGAAATTTGTCCTGTGCATTTAACCCATGCTGTAGTCTACAGCAGCAGTTTGTGGTAGTGGCCTAGTGGGTAACACACTCGCCTATGAACCAGAAGACCCAGGTTCAAACCACACTTACTACCACCGTGTCCCTGAGCAAGACACTTAACCCTGAGTGTCCCCAGGGGGACTGTCCCTGTAACTACTGACTGTAAGTCGCTCTGGATAAGGCCATCTGGTAAATGCCATAAATGTAAATGGTGGGATGTAGTTGATCATCTAATAAGCATCTTAAGCATCGTTCGTTTCAGTCCCACCCGAGAGGAAGGACGGAAGAGAAGTGTGCAAAGCGCGTACGCCCCATGCGCGCCGTACATTCTGAGCTACGTGCTGCACCCTTCTCGGCGTTTCTGCTGAGCTGGTTCCTCCACCAACCCCAGGGGTGCGAATATCCAGGGCAGGTGTGGCGGAGGGATTCACACGCTCACAAGCTTCTGCTGACCTAATAGGAAAAAGACTGGAATATGTTGAGATTTTGGAGATTACAGGTGTGGAAAAAAGACAAATTTTATAGCCCGAGGCCCGGGGAGGCCTGCGGGGAGAAGACGGCACAATGCGGCAAAATTCATTTCATTCATTGCATCTAACCATGGTGTACAGACCACGCAGCTCGATGCATATTTTACATCTCTCTTTTTAACGCTTCTGTATAACGTATACGCTTCCATTTGACTATCCAGTCACTCGCTGCCTCACCGAGCCCCGCCGTCACTTATCGGAGGCATCCTGCACATCAAGGTGACACGTACGGCACCGACAACACAAACACCGGGTCCCATCGATCCTATCTCAGGGCACGATTTGTCACTGTTAATTAAAGCCGCTTTGCCGCCCTGTCACCCAGCTCAAGGAGAAATGTCTGGTGCTGATACCACGGCCGAGTGCGGGCCAGAGCTTCACCGCGTTCCCGGGAACGAACGGGAACGAGGGTGCCGGAGAGACGCAGACACGGAAAACCCCTCAACGCTCAGGCAGGCACACAATTTAAACAGTCTTAAAGTTGACAATTGTATGGTCCCCTCGGGATTAAAGTCAGGTCCCTGCATCTAGTGACTCTCGCCTGTATCCAGCAGGGGGCGCTACCGACTTTATAAAAAAAAAACTCTCCACACGGACCGTAAGACTTTATTTCTGTCCTCACTTCTCGTCTTAAACAACACAAAATACTTATTTAACGCACAGCAACATTTATTATGTGAATAGCAAAAAAAATGTCGGTCTACTATTCGTTCATAATAAATAATCATTATTAATGTGCATCGTGGATACATTAAAAGGCACTGGTTGCTACATTTATTCCGGTTGGCATGTAAGATATGAATTTATGCTGAACGTGTAACGTTTGTGGCTGATGGACGCGCTACAAGTCCCCCCACATGACCATCCGCGACGCCGGATAAACCGGCCTCGCCGCGTCGCTCCCCTCCTCCACCGCTCCGGGAACCCGCCGTGAGGAGATGCGGAGGACCGCGTCCCCCGGACCAGGGCGGATCTAGGACGGTAGATCGAATCGGCTCGGCTCGGCTCGGTTCGGCTCGGCTCGGCTCGGGTCGAGATGCTCCCTGTGCGAAGCGCGACAGCCTTTCGCTGTGAAACGTGAAGGACGAAAAGACGCGAGAGTCGCATGGGGATCGTTTTCATCGCCACTCTGTCGGGTAGGTCGGGGCTACTCCGCTTCGATCTTCTCCGTCGTGCATCCGAACGAAACCGAACTGTTGCTCCCGTCCTGCGTCTGGAACGCTTTTTTTTTTTTACTTCTGCGCCTACGTGGTCGCGAAAGGACCCCGTTCTCACGCAACAGACCCAGCTAACCTACTTATTTCCGTTTAAAGGGGGGACTTGATGGTTATTGCATGTGCAGGAAGTTACTGAGCAAGTTGCTGGAGGGGAGCACAGCGCAGCAGGTCGAGGTTGAAGGGGGGTGCCACGCCCCCTGACCTTCAGACGTCAGGAGACGTGTTGAAGTTGAGAGATGCATGGATTGTAAAAGGAGGAACCCCTTCTCTCCTCCCCTTAGTTCTGCATTGCTTGCTGGCCGCCGGCCTCTCGGGCGCCGCAGGGGTCGCCGGGAACAGCTCCGAAGCCCGTGAGTGACGTCCTCCTCTGTTTGCACCGTGTGTGTGTGTGTGTGTGTGTGTGTGTTGGTGCATGAGCGTGAGTGTGTGCCCTGACCAGCGAGAGGCATCGATCGGGACGTTCGGAGGAGGACCTATAAACGGCAGGCAGGGCCGGCGCTCTTGACACCGGCTCTCCTGGTCTCAGCAGGCGGCGTGGACGAGGACGCCGCTGCCCCGTGCTGGAGGGAGGAGCTCAGGCTCGGCACCTGTCTGCTGGACCGGCTGAGATGTTACTGTAAGCGGGACTGTGGCCAGGAGTACATGTTGATGAAACTGATCTGTTCAGGTAAGGTCCTACGTTAATGTCAAAAGCGATGTTGGGTGGTCGGGGGTTCGAACCACAGGTTTCCACCAGCTTGTCCGAGTCTCGTCCAGACCCTCCATCTAAATTTTGACCGTGGTCTGGACCGACAGGGAAAAGGCTGGCATTTCGCTCCACGCCCGGAGGGCTCGTAATCAGATCCTCGTTCGGGACCCGGTGCCGTAATGTTGTTTTTCTGCCGCAGCGGGCGCGCCAGGCCGGTAAGTGTGTCCCCGGGGGACGGGGAACGTTTCCTGTTTCTGTAATGCGATCACCTCAGCCACGCCACGCTAATTCCACCTGACCTTTCACTGAACTGCGCGCGGGCGAGGAGAATTGTCACCGGGCACGGCGATGGCCGGTGGCCTTTAGACGCTTTACATTTACGCCGTTTACCAGGCTCCCTTATCCAGAGCGACTTACAATCAGAAGTTACAGGGACAGTCCCCCCCCTGGAGACACTCAGGGTTAAGTGTCCTGCTCAGGGACACGATGGTAGTAAGTGGGGTTTGAACCTGGGTCTTCTGGTCCACAGGCGAGTGTCTTACCCACTAGGCTACCACCACCCTGGTAGCCTAGTGGGACGTCTGAGTGTCACTCGCCCAGCCGCACACGTGGATTATTTCCAACTTCTGCTCATTTCTTCATGCAACCAGAAGAAAAAATTGTCGCCAACGAGGTTTTTAGATGAATTTAGATTAGTACAAACAATGATGCTGTTGCAACAAAATGTTTTTTATTGGTTTTTAGAAACATTGAGAAGAATTTATATTTACTAAATACATTTACATTTTATGGCATTTACCAGACGGCCGTATCCAGAGCGACTTACAACGTGCTTCCATGTTACCATGGATGAAGTGGTCAGTTCTGGTTCACTAGGACCCCCAACTATGAATACAATCTTTTTATTCACTCTGTTCTAGTTTCTATACAGAAGTCAGACAAGAAGAAGGTTACAAGTTCATCTAAATATTCTCTAAAGAGGAAGGTCTTGAGCTGCCGTGTGAAGGTGCTCAGTGACTGAACTGTTCTGACCTCCAGGGGAAGTTCATTCCACCACCGAGGGGCCGAGACGGAGAAGAGTCTAGATGACCCGGCGGGATGAAAGGTGGTCCGCGGCCACAATATAAACATATTTATATGGTATAACTGTACGGTTATATAACGCAGTTAATAATGCAGTTCTATGCAATTCTGTGGTACAGTGTGGTACAGTGTGATGGGTTGCCGTGGTTTTTCGGGGTGTTCCCTGCGAGGATTGGGGGTTTGTTTTTTTGGCCTTCGTGTACAGTAACATGCGATCTGAGGTGGGCGCGCCTGTTTTCCGGCTGCTTCCGCTCCTCCGTCTCCTCTCCCCCTCGGACTCCGGCGACGGCTTCGTTCTGATCTATAATTCATGCCTCGGCTGTCTCGCACCTGAAATGTCACCGGCGCCCCCGGGGGGTGGGGGGGTGGGGCCGCGGACCACCCTTCATCCCGCTGGACGGCCGATGAGCGAAGGAGCGGAGAGATCCTCCGTCTCGCTGTCGCTGTGGTTTCGGAGGCTTGTGTAACCGCGGTTATGCAACTTGTTGGGGGGCCCGGCTACACGTTGCAGCGCTTCGTGCCGCCGCGCGTGTGTGCTTCTCCGGACTCCAGCAGACGGATCTGAAGGAGAGAGTGACCCTGCTGTGGTGAGCGGTGGCCTAGCGGTTAAGGAATCAGCCCCCATAATCAGAATGTTCGAATCCCGATCCGCCTAGTTACCACTGAGCAAAGCACCGTCCCCACACACTGCTCCCCGGGCGCCTGTCATGGCCGCCCACTGCTCACTCAGGGTGATGGGTTAAATGCAGAGGACACATTTCACTGTGTGCACCGTGTGCTGTGCTGCTGTGTACCGCAAGTGATAATCACTTCACTTCACTCCTCCCGCTGGCGTCACCACAAACCTCCAAAAAGAGGCTTTTTCAGATGGCCGCTAACGTCTCATTAACATGCATTAAGTTATGATTTATATGGTTGTATTACATGCCGATCTTTGTAATAATTATAACAGCGTCAGCACAGATGTCACAGAGTACCAGATTAATTCTGTTAGACATTTAAGATTTTATGGTCATCTTTTAATAAAGATGGTGGGAGGTGGTGGCCTTGCAGATAAGGGAGCAGACTCGTAACCACAGGGTTACAGGTTCAAATCCCGCCACGTTCGTTCTGAAAGCGGCTTTAGATTTTGTCCACGTTCAGTCCACGTGGTGCAGTGGTGGCCTAGCGGTTAAGGAAGCGGCCCGTAATCAGAAGGTTGGCGGTTCGACTCCCGAACCGCCAAGGCGCCACTGAGCAAATCACCGTCCCCACACACTGCTCCCCGGGTGCCTGTCATGGCTGCCTTCTGCTCACCAAGGGTGATGGGTTAAATACAGAGGACACGTTTCACTGTGTGCACCGTGTGCTGTGCTGCTGTGTACATCGGAACCAGCCATTTCTTCATGCCGCCCCCCCAAACCTTGATCCAATCAAAGTGACGTACAGCCCTTGACTGAATTGTTGCTTTACTTTTTGTCTCCATATATGTATGTATATATGTATGTAGTATGAAGAGAATCGGCCCAGGCGATTGGTGTCTACTTGGGTGCTGTTTCTGACCTTCAATGGCCCGAGACCGACCGAGCGACAGAATTATTTGCGTGTAGTGATAATTTAGGTGTTGAAACCACAATCTTATCGCGTTGTTGGCACTTTAATTCCAAAATTAGAGCCGCGATTGTCCCTGATGCTTTCCTTATAAACACTTCCTATTACAGCAACAACAGGAGGCGCAGGGATTTGGGGTCACACTCTAACCGGTTTCATTATCGCCGTCCTCTGGGAGGAATTCCTGGGTTGACATCTGTCCTTGTGCTCGCCGTGAATGCCTGCCGGCTGTCTTTCTCTTCCGTCTCCGGCACGTTCCGAATCACTGCAATCGCTGGCTCCTTAAAAAGAGAAAACGGATTCCATTTCATACACCTGCGTGTTGCACCAGCGTCCTGCTTTGCTTGCCGTTCCCTACACCACGTTGAGTCAAACCGTATGCCGCGTGTGTTGAATTGAATATGTCACCAACGAGACACAGTCAAGTCATATCCTAATGCTGCAAGATGGTGAGTGCTGTCTCAGCAAATTGGGTTAATAGGGCTCGGCCGGGGAGATAAAAGGAAAATGCAAATCGGGCCGAGTGGCCCATTTCAGTTCAATGTGATCTTTCCCAAACCACCACATTCAGAAAACTCATTAAAACTGCACCGTTGCGACTGCATATATGGACCATGCAGACTGAAGCAAGCTGTGGCACCCAAAACGAACGAGTGCCCGTATGTCTGAATGGACCAGTTTTCTAGTAATCACTAGTTACGCAATGGACCGATGCTCATCCGGGATACGAACCGATCCCTCGCCGCTGTTCGGGACGCACATGATCCGAAGATTTGAAAGTCATGTACGGGCGAAGAGCCTGTAGGCCAGCATAACACGTTTATTCATTGCATTAATTATGAATGCATAACGTTGAAAGAATGCATGCAGTCATGCAGGTATAGAGGTGGTGCACGTGCAGGTGTGTGGATAGTTATGGGTGCATGTGTGGGTCGACGCACTGAGGAACAGAGAGAAAATATACAGGGTGGGCCATTTATATGGATACACCTTAATAAAATGGGAATGGTTGGTGACATTGAACACATTTTATAAGTGGTCAGAAACTTGTAAATATCTCATGAAAGAATAAAGTTACTTTAAAAACAAGCACACCATTGTTTTTCTTGTAAAATTACCAATAAATTTGATGTGTCACATGACCCTCTTCCTATTGAACAAAACAAAAGTTGGATCCAAGATGGCCGACTTCAAAATGGCCACTATGGTCACCACCCATCTTGAAAAGTTTGCCCCCTCACATATACTAATGTGCCACAAACAGGACGTTAATATCTTTCCCATTTATTAAGGTGTATCCATATAAATGGCCCACCCTGTACATAAGTAACATGGAAATGGCTAACTGACATCGCACATATAACTCGGTCTTAACCTTGCTTACAAACACCTACCATCCGACGAATCCACATTACATACTCAGCTAACAATCATCGGGACGAATATTAACTAGTAACATCGACATATAAAGATGGTCTTCAGCGGAGTTTCAACGCCTACCGAGTTCTCTCTCCGCTGAAAATGTAGACATCCTCATCTTTTTGATGATGTGGACATAAGCTAGTTTTTATTTACCATCTTCAAAGTACGGAGCAATGTTACCTTAAATTGCATTTTAAATTGTTTTTGAGTGTGTGCACATTAAAGGAAATCATGATCATGCCCCAAATTATGTAATTGAGTTGAATGAGTGTTGAGTTTAAAAAAATACTTAAACGAAGAAATGGAGAGTTAAATTTGTCCTCTCCGTTTCTTTTTTTGCTGATCCGAAAACTGATCCAATCTAAACCAGGAGTTTTTTTATTCTTTGCACCACTACTAATCATTAAAATTGGTTTTTGTTTCACTTTGCTTCATTTTCTCCTTGACTTATCTCGATAAGGTTATTAAAGGGACCAGGGCTGAGAACCATATGGATGTAAGTGACATTTTTAGAAGACTTTACAGGATTGCAAAAACAAAACATGAACAACTTTGTGTGTTTTCATTAAAAAAAAATTCTTTAAACACATGGGTGAGAGTATATATTTTTCATTTTTACAAAAATGCCCTTTTGGCACCTTCTTAGCCTTCTTTGTGTTCAGTGATAAGTCATTTGGTTCATCATGTTCCTGGTAGAAAGAGCTGATCAAGCCTGTCACTTGATATGTATATCTCAATTTCTTAGAAATGAAAGCTTATTCTTAAACTGGAGGCAGAGATATCTGAAATGTCCAGTGCATTTTCATATATATTACGTAACTGAACACCTGAGAGTAATCCTGGACATGGTAGCCATGAATTTGGTGTGCATTGAAAAGATGACCGGAACTAGCGAATCCTGCCCTGGATTCTTCCTTCTGTGGGCGGAGTCTGCATCCTCACGATATATTTGCATGGGATTCCCCCCGGTTTCCAAAAACACGTAAACTAGACGTAACGGCGACTATATCGACCATAGATATAAAGTGTGTTAGTGAATGGTGTGTGTGCCCCCTGAGGTGCCCAGTATTCCCGGATGGGATCCAGCAGTCACAACCATGAACATGAGGAAGTGGTTACGGAAAATGGCTGAATAAAATGTTAATTTGGGTCTATTTTTCTATAAAATACCTGCAGTGGTAGTTCGCTATTAGAAGTGCATGCTCAAGCACTCTTAAGTCCAGCGTTGGCCTGTCTCATGAAGTCACCCCCAGAGATTCACTGCTGCGTCAGGTCTTAATGAGACATAATGCTTCGAGACAAATCGAATTAGCTTACAGTGACAACAGAACAACTGAGTCACTCGTCACATGTAACTTCTGCGCACCAGGCCACAGTGCCCACGCGCGCCGCTTTTTCCCAGATTTGGAGACGGTGGAATCAGCACAGATGAGGTCGAGCGCGGAGCAGGGGTCTACAGGAGCCGTTTTAACCAGATTAATCCCGGCCTCATCCCCACAGCTCGATGCACAGGCCCCGACAGTAAGAGTGGGATCACAGCTGACAAATCCGGTGGAAATGGGCCCTGCTATTGCTTCTCCTGACCCACTAAAGCCCCAGAGGCCTGGATAATGCAGGCCTACTCTCTTAATCCCCCGCCCAGTAAGCTTGTTTGGACGAAGCCGGGCGCTCAGGCTTCTTTAATCTGGGTTAAATGACATAGGGAGGAGCAGCCTTCCATAAAGGAAAGTAAGTACGAGGAGCAGATGATAAAGAGTGGCACACACACTACTGCCAGTTCCCGTGTCATATATAAAATGGAGCCAGATTCTACAATTCACTCACATACTTGGCCAATAAATGCAATTCTGATTTTGATTTAACGACTTGTCCTGTTATGTTGGGTTACTAATTCTACAATATTCCCTATATTTAAATAAATGTCTGGAAAATAATAATGTAATTCTTTCATGCATAATTGAAATGTTCACTGCTTCCATATCCCTGGGCTTGCTTGCATTTTGAGTTGTCACACCGTGTCCATGTGAGTCTCTGCCAGATGTTTCTCCTGCATTAGACTGAAGGCAGGTTTGGCTCTGGATACTCCCAGATAAGCAGCTGCAGAAAGTAGTTTAAAATGGGTCCCACCACTCTCGCTTGGTTTTAAAAGGCCCTTTCTGATGTTAAGGAAGCTCCCTCTGAAGTTCCTCACGAGTCTGGACCAACCCTAACCCAACGGCAATTACGTTGAGCTGAACACGTTTGATGGACATTTGACTCTCATACCATTTCAAATCTCCCCGACACGTCCTCTGACATGTCAGCCATGCGAGGCGGTCTCTCATCTGCCAGACCTCATGGGTAAATTCACAGAAGTAATTGTCGGAAAAGGGGGCCAAAATCAGCTCTAAACAGAGTGGCTTCCAGGCAATCTGAAACCAATCTCTCCATTTCCTCCATCACTGCCAGTCCATTCAGTCCGTCCACGCAGATCTGAGCTCGTAAACTGTTATCTAATAAGAAGCCTCGTCTGATGTCCCATTTGAGTGACAGCCATATTATGGGCAAATAATCCCAGAGATGATGGCGTTGCATCTCGCAGTTTGCACGTCCCCCTCAGACCCGGGGAGCGTGGCCCAGCTGTCCCGCGGAGATGAACGCGGCGAGCAGGTTAATGCCTGGTGATTAACGCGGGAGATGACTCCGCTCCCCCCTGCCTGGGACGGGTTCGTTGGCGCCCGGCGGTGTAAACGTCCCCACTAACCTTTCTGCCGGAGCGGCACCTGGTCTTTCGCTGAGGTGTGACTAATCGCAGCTAATTTCGCGAAGTTCGTCTGTCCCGTGGCGTTCAAGCAATTCGTTTTTCCTCACTGCTCACATTTAAATCGCCTCTCAAATGGTTTCCGTACACAGGGGCGCCTTTTTTTATTAAAGTTCTATTTCATTCAGTTTCAGCAAGGTCGTGCTAAAACCATAGCAGGGAAATGGAGACCAAATGTAATGCATCATTTCCGACTACATTGTGTTTAATTAAAAAAATTGTAATTTGCGTGTTGGGTACATTTGGTTTGGATATCAACGCAAAAGAACATTAATGCTTGCTGGTTTTCTCACTTAACGTTTCTCAAATGGGTTTTTTTCTTCTGCAAATATGAATGAAACATCATATCAGGTCCACCTAGCCGGCAGAATATCGAGTACGTCTCGATATGCAAATGAGCACACACACACAAGCAAGTACGGGCTAGCTACCAGTGGCGCAGTGGTGGCCTAGAGGGTTGAGGAAGCGGCCCCCGTAAACAGGAGGTTGCCGGTTCGAATCCCGACCTGCCAAGGTGCCACTGAGGTGCCACTGAGCAAAGCACATTCCCCACACACTGCTCCCCTGGCGCCTGTCATGGCTGCCCACTGCTCACTCAGGGTGATGGGTTAAATGCAGAGGACAAATTTCACTGTGTGCACCGCGTGCTGTGCTGCTGTGTATCACAACTGAAAATCACTCCACTTTATTTATTATTACTTTATTAGCTTTGCTAGTAAAAATACTGCTGAATCATTCACTCTCAGGCTAATAAGATGCAGACAAATGTAGACATATCGGGCTGTAATCTGTCTCAATGTCCATGTCTTTTTTTATTCTTATTTTTACAGGCGGTCCCCGTATGATGCACGTTTAATACGGGCCTCTTCCTCACTTCTGAATGGCCGCTGAGGGAGTATACAGGGAGTGCAGAATTATTAGGCAAGTTGTATTTTTGAGGAATAATTTTATTATTGAACAACAACCATGTTCTCAAAGATCCAAAAAACTCATTAATATCAAAGCTGAATGTTTTGGAAGTAGTTTTCAGTTTGTTTTTATTTTTAGCTATTTTAGGGGGATATCTGTGTGTGCAGGTGACTATTACTGTGCATAATTATTAGGCAACTTAACAAAAAACAAATATATACCCATTTCAATTATTTATTTTTACCAGTGAAACCAATATAACATCTCCAACATTTGATGATGGACCACAGGTTCTCAATGGGGTTCAGATCAGGTGAACAAGGAGGCCATGTCATTAGTTTTTCTTCTTTTATACCCTTTCTTGCCAGCCACGCTGTGGAGTACTTGGACGCGTGTGATGGAGCATTGTCCTGCATGAAAATCATGTTTTTCTTGAAGGATGCAGACTTCTTCCTGTACCACTGCTTGAAGAAGGTGTCTTCCAGAAACTGGCAGTAGGACTGGGAGTTGAGCTTGACTCCATCCTCAACCCGAAAAGGCCCCACAAGCTCATCTTTGATGATACCAGCCCAAACCAGTACTCCACCTCCACCTTGCTGGCGTCTGAGTCGGACTGGAGCTCTCTGCTCTTTACCAATCCAGCCACGGGCCCATCAAGACTCACTCTCATTTCAACAGTACATAAAACCGTAGAAAAATCAGTCTTGAGATATTTCTTGGCCCAGTCTTGACGTGTGTCTTGTTCAGTGGTGGTCGTCTTTCAGCCTTTCTTACCTTGGCCATGTCTCTGAGTATTGCACACCTTGTGCTTTTGGGCACTCCATTGATGTTGCAGCTCTGAAATATGGCCAAACTGGTGCCAAGTGGCATCTTGGCAGCTGCACGCTTGACTTTTCTCAGTTCATGGGCAGTTATTTTGCGCCTTGGTTTTTCCACACACTTCTTGCGACCCTGTTGACTATTTTGAATGAAACGCTTGATTGTTCGATGATCACGCTTCAGAAGCTTTACAATTTTAAGAGTGCTGCATCCCTCTGCAAGATATCTCACTATTTTTGACTTTTCTGAGCCTGTCAAGTCCTTCTTTTGACCCATTTTGCCAAAGGAAAGGAAGTTGCCTAATAATTATGCACACCTGATATAGGGTGTTGATGTCATTAGACCACACCCCTTCTCATTACAGAGATGCACATCACCTAATATGCTTAATTGGTAGTAGGCTTTCAAGCCTATACAGCTTGGAGTAAGAGAACATGCATGAAGAGGATGATGTGGACAAAATACTCATTTGCCTAATAATTCTGCACTCCCTGTATTAGGAATCTGCGCCTTCCCCCTGCCGGGGTTTTTTCTTGCACTAGGCAAGTCAGGCCGAGGAAGAGCTGAAGCCTCGCCGTGATCCAACATGACCCAGAAATCTCCTGCTTTTCTGGCCGACGTCCATCTTGCCCTGCAGCTCCGTTGCGTGTCTAATTGTGGCCTTGTTAACACTGTTATTCTGTAATGCTTTTAAATGAATGCTTGGAAATTGGAGCCGTGCAGCACTCCACCGTAGCCCATTTAGTTCAGGGGACGAGGACGTTTCTCTCGTCTCGGGTTGCACCGAGTGCATCTGATTTGTCGATTTATTGTGGTGATTTATTGTTATGAAGTTTGCTGGTTATGAAGTCGGAGGGGGGGGGGTTGGTTCTGCCGGGGCCGCTCTCGCTCTGCTGATGCGGGGCCAGGCCAGTTCGTGGGACGAATTGTCCGAAATTACCCGGGCCGGAGAAGTACAGTAGAAATGTGAAATGTGAACGTTGGCCTGTACGTGCAGGCCGGGGGTCCGCGTGTTTGCGGGGGTGAAGTGTGACCGGCACCCTCCGGCACTGTCGCTCCCTCGGCTGCAGTTGGCAGCTGTCGTCCAGTGAGCATCAGATGGCCAGCCGTGAGGGGGGTGACCTTGAGCCACCAAATCAGTCTCGGGCAAAATTGATTTGGGAGGGCCGCTTGGGGACTGGCACTCTTGACAGCCAGTCAGGCCAGTTGACCGGTCCTGGGTGCCAGTGGTGGCATTTCAGCGCCACGGGGCTCCATCAACATGGCGCATCCGGACGCATCCGTTTTTTCCCGCTCTTCAGATGGTGGTTGAGTGGCACGTGCCAAGGGATGTGAGTGCCACTGCTGACCAGTGCTCTACCATGCATGCGTAAGCAGTGCAGGCCTCCAGGGACACGATTATGGATGCATGAAATCCGGTGGCATCTGAACAGCTTGGGCCAGATGTTTGCTGAATGTCTTTTTTTTTTGAAGACTTTGGATGTGAGGATATGAACTTAGAAGTTCATTGGAAGAAAATGTAGATCATTGGGGTGAATGATGACAGATTTGTCAGTAAATTCAGCGTTTACCAGAGTCAGTAGTTACAGGGACAGTCCCCCACAAGGAGACACTCAGGGTTAAGAGTCTTGCTCAGGGACACGATTGTAGTAAGTGGGGTTTGAACCTGGGACTTTTATTACCCACTAGGCTTGTCTCTACCCTATAGTGGCGGAATTGGTGCTTATTATTATAAATAAGAAATTGCTGCTGAACTGTGACGCCTTTGTGGTACGTTCTTCGGTTGCAGAAGGTAGGGCCGGGTTGTGTTTTGTGAGAACATTAGTCGTAATCAACAAATATACAGTATTGGTCTGGATGGAGTGCAAGCCTTTCTAATTCATTTACATTTACATTTACAGCATTTATCAGAGCGACTTACAATCATTAGTTACAGGGACAGTCTCCCTGGAGCAACTTAGGGTTAAGTGTCTTGCTCAGGGACACAATGGTAGTAAGTGGGATTCGAACCCGGGTCTTCTGGTTCATAGGCGCATGTGTTACCCACTAGGCTACTACCACCCTAATTCAGTTCAGGCAGAAGTTACTCCTACAGACTTTTTGACAAGATACATACGTAAATGCTGGTAATGTGACGATAACTATGATTAAATATATCATGTAATATTGCAGATGAATAAATATGGTTTGCAAAATAAAAACTATACTAAAATGTCTCATTGAGGAAAACGAGACGTTTGTTTCGTATTATTATTATGCAGTATTTCTGTTTTCGCAGATTCAATTCCTGTTTGCACATTATTTGGATTTCAGAATGCTTGTGGTGGGTCTTAGATATATGGTGGTGAGTTATCAGATGGTTGGGGGAAAAAGATGAACACGCACTTTCTTTATAATGAAGTGAAAAAGAAATAGAATGTGTGGTCGAAAAAAAAAAACCTAAAATGTCATCAGTCCAACTAGACTAAAATAGTCATGGATAATTCTGACTAAATATGACTTAGTGATGCCTTCGTTGCCACTGTAATTACTGTTATTAAGACTATGATGGTACATTAATAAGTATTAATACATGCGAACTACATTTTATGTTGTGAAATACTAGCACACTATCAATATTTCCCCTCTTCTTGGTTGGAGGGATGGTAAATTGAAGTGTGACTAAGGGACTTGCACACAACTAAAGACCCAGCAGATGCAGTGTTTCACTTATAAATTACCCAGAAGCCTCTCCCACACGTCTCTGGGAGAGCTGAGGGAAGAATGCAAGCCTTTGACTCATGCTAGGGCCCCGGACGTCTCTGCCGGCCCAGTGCTCATTCGACATGACTGCTTAATGACTTCCACTGCAGCGGGGGCCGAATCCGACCTGACGTCCACTCAATATCCCAGGAAGCGGCGCCGCTCTCCGGCTGCTTTTAAACAGACCACATCACAGACCCCGTGGAGGAAGGACAGACAGTTTTCACCGCCCATCAATTTGTTCGCAAAATCGATGGTATATTGACCATGCAGGATTTGGGGAGTACGAATCCGGTAATTCCTTGAAGAAATGGAAGTGATACAGAGTGTTACGCTCGTACTTCGGAAAGCCTGTTCGTTGGTCGTTCAGTGCAGTGATCGTAGGATTGAATCCCTTGACTTATTTCTTACGAAATTGTTTCAAAAATCAATGATTTAATTTCCCAGAAATGCAATCACTAGGAGTGACAAGTAACATAATTCATTACTGTTGCTTAGCAACATATGGCTTGGTGCATCATGTGTTGCATCCTGACGTGCATTAAAATGGAAAATTCGAACCGTTTTTTTGCAATATGCATATTCAATGCACACATTTCTCGACTGGACTGGACAGCAATTGTAATTTTTTCTGGACATGTGCGGGCAGAAGGTTTTGTTTTTTGAAGACAAAACGGATAGAGACCGCAGGGCCCGCGCCGTCAGCCTGGATCGATGCCTGATTCACGGAACTCGCTCTCGCAACACTAAAAGAATGGATTATGCTGCGAGGGGCACTTTCCCAGACAACATTCTGTCCATCGTCGGAGGAGCTTGTCATCAAAGGACCATTTCCTCTGCGCTCGTCCTCAGCAGTGCCCCACCTGCCCTTCCTGGGCGCACGGGGAGAGAACATTTGGGCGGGAGAGAGAATACATGTCCACCAGCTCTGGCAAAAATATATATATATATATATATCCGCTTTTCTACAGACTTATCTTGACCCTCAGTTCTCAGTAAATTTGCAACAACAGATGTGCCCAGGCTTGCAGAATCCCTCATTCGCACACACCCCCGGGGGGGGGGGGAGGCGCCAGGGAGGCAGGCAGAGGCCTGCTATTGTCAGCCATTACCGGCGGTGAAAAATCCCTGCGAAGGGACAGCTGTGTTGTGCTGGCTGTGAACTGGAGGTGTGAGGCTTGCGTGACAAACCGCTGCCGGGGGGCGCGGTGACAGAACGCCACCTGACCCGCCTCATGCCGAGGATGGTCTGCCCATCTCATGTAGAAGTCTCGTGTGAAGTTACGTGTTGCACACTGATTTCTCGGATTGCAGAAGGGCAGAATGTTCAAGTTTTGCAAAATTAACACTATAATTAAATATAAGGAGAAATTGAAGTGAAACACTGCAGCACAGCACACGGTGAAATGTGTCCTCTGTATTTAACCTTCACCCTTGATGACAGTGGGCACCATGACAGGCACCCGGGGAGCAGTGTGGGGGAACGGTGCACCTTGGCCACTGAGCAAACCTTCCGATTAAACCTTCCACACACAGAAGCCTCTTCCTTAACCACTAGGCCACCACTGCCCCAGCATGATCAATGATCGCAATAAAATTCCCGGTGATCAGCTTTGGGCATTTTTCACAATTGTGTTTCGTGTGTATGGTTTCATGGCATGGAGCTGCATGGCACACATCTGGTTATGTTTTCCTGTCGCCTTGGTGTCCGGGCCCTGTGAGCCGACGCCACCATCCCCGGAGCTTCTCAGGTAGTCCGCTGGCCCATTGTCACGATCCGGTCCGAAATGGGGTTACTCCGGACCGGAGTTTCATTTTTGTCATGTGAAATGTTCCCTAATCGTTTTCACCTGTGTAAAAACAATGAAGACCATGTGGTGTGGGAGAAGAGAATAGAGTGTGTAGAAAAAACTCTTTCTCCCTCCACACAAATCTCTGTTTTCAACCACTCCAATTTGATGTTACCTGGCAGAAAGAGGCATGGCACAGTAGAGGTTAAAAATGAACAGTTTCTAATTTATTAACACCGGTAAATAATTATTGTGGTTACATGTGAATATTGAATGTAAAAATGTACCAAGGTTACAGCGAAAATAAAAATGAGAAGAAAGAGTAAAGAGGGAGAAGAGAAAGAGAGGGGGAGAGAAAGGCTCAGAAGCCTTCCGGCTTCCGATGGAAAACCCCCTGAGCAAGAAGCTCAGAGGTCTTTTTTTCCACATGTGAGCAGACTTTTATACCCCTGGCCTACAGGAAGTTGTCACTGGCCTACAGGAAGTTGTCACTGACCAATCAGAACTTGTTGTTTCTGATGTCACGCCCCCCGGTGCCTCCCATTTGGGGAAGACAAAGAGGGTGGGCGGTCCTGACGGCTGATACTTCACACGTAACCGTCAGACAAAAGACATGTAAAACAGAGGTGTCGAATCTTCACGCACAACCATCGACACAGGAATGTCACACTTCCCCCTGCAGACATCTGTTATGCAAGGCAAAAGCAGGCTCCCGTGATGTCCATTCTTACACCTGTGTTAATTGTATAAAGCTGCCCTGTTCGTTTCTGTTAGCTGTCAGGTCTTTAACGTTATGTTCCATGTTCACCAGTGTCTACGTCTTGGATGTCTCCCCTGTCTTGTGATTCACAATTAAACCCCGGTTTAGTGATGTCAGGTGAAAGCGTCCTTCATTCTTCGTTCCTCGTCACTCCTCGTCCTGCTTTCCATTCACCCGCCGCGTCATGCCCACATGGACGTGACACCCATCATCTGTACGCCTGAAGTCCCATCATATGCCTGGTCATGTGCGATCATTTACTGCGCGAGCTCGACCCGCCAAGGTTTACAGCTTTAAATCAGATAAATTTATGCAAATATATTTTTTTAAGTGATTTTTAAAGTGAAGTGATTGTCACATGTGATACACAGCAGCATAGCGCATGGTGCACACAGTGAAATTTGTCCTCTGTATTTAACCATCACCCTGAGTGAACAGTGGGCAGCCATGACAGGCGCCCGGGGAGCAGTGTGTGGGGACGGTGCTTTGCTCAGTGGCACCTCAGTGGCACCTTGGCGGATCGGGATTCGAACCGGCAACCTTCTGATTACAGACCCGCTTCTTTAACCGCTAGGCCACCACTTCCCCACAATTTAAATAAATATGCAAACACACACACAGATACAATATACTTTCCCTTATTGAACAATTAGATTTTTTTTTTAATTTGCCATACTGAAATAGAAGAGACCAGAGATAATAAGCAGTTTATTAATATATAGAACCATGACTATCGTCACCCTTCTCAGCTCACGGGTTGCTTTTTGGGGCAGTGGTGGCCTAGTGGTTAAGGAAGCGGCCCGTAATCAGAAGGTTGCTGGTTCGAATCCCGATCTGCCAAGGTACCACTGACAATCACTTCACTTTCACTCAGCATATTTCACTCTTTGCTGGATTTACGGAGTGAAACACATCACTTGTTTCAAAATTGAAATGGACGTTAGGAGTAGAAGTGAAACGACTGAAATAAAAGCTCTTAAGAAATTTAAATTATCTGTGATTATTGAAAAAAAAGTGCTCTAATCTTCATAATAATGACACAAAGGGTCAGTTTTCCATTTATGATATAAGCTGAGTTCCATACTAAGAGATAACTTTGTTCAATTTCGAATAGAATAGGAATTTTAGCATTTTAAAGAAGTAAGGGTGGCCGGCAGATCATCAGAATACTACAGCGCACACAGTCTGACTGTCTGCTGGCAAATCGTGAGTATTCTGCTAAATCACCAATATCTGAATCGCCGACGTGAAGAACAACACGGCCACTTACTCACTGTCCATCTGTCCACTCACACTACCTCAAATGACAGTCGCTAAGGACGCTTTCATGCTGCCACCTTTGTCTGAATCAGAGGACCCAGGAGTGAACAGTCTGGTGTTGGTGAGAGAGCACAGGAAGTGCCGGAAATGAATCACGTAGAGCGTGTGTGATGATGTCGTTATTGGCAACAACGTCATTATTGAAGTTCCACATGGACCCCATATACACTACTCACATTAAGTTAGGAATATTGTGAGGGACTTAGTGGATGTCATATATACGGTGTTTGTTTCACTGCAGACAGTTTTGGGATAGGGAGCCAGTTGCATTGGGGTGATAGACACGCCTCATTTTGTGTTTTCCATGTAATGGTGTCATTGTGTGCAGGTGTGCCTTATATTGGGGCCAACATCAAGAGACAACCTCTCTCAATGTGACATCAGTTTTATATTCAGTGGGTATAAATAGCTGGTATTGTCAGTAAGTCATTCCAAGTTCATCATTCAAACAGCCATGAACACACAACGTCACTTAACGGACGAGCAGCGTAACCTGGCTACGGCGCACCTTCAGGTCAGATGTTGCCCGTGAACTTGGTGTGTCATCAAAGTGTCATCAGCAGACTTGCATCAAGACACAGAACTACTGACAGACCCAGGAGTGGAGCCCCACGAGTGACAGACCGCAATGATGACAAGTACCTAAGGACCGACATACTCAGACATCATTATGCAACACAGCTGCATGCCCGTTTACAAGATGTACTAGGATTTCCAGACAAACCATTTGCAACCACATGTGATGCATGTGTTACCTTAAATGCATTTGCCAGTTTGAAACCCGAACCGCCAAGGTACAACTAAGGTCCCCTTGATGAAGGTACCGTCCCCACTCACTGCTCCCCGGGCGCCTGTCATGGCTGCCCACTGCTCACCAAGGGTGATTGTTAAATACAGAGGACACGTTTCACCGTGTCACAGTGTGCTGTGCTGCAGTGTTTCACAATGACAATCACTTCACTTTTCATTGACCTTGAATGGCAGTGCATTTACAGCAATTACAAACATACAGGTAGCACTGGCCAAATGTTAACGCATAAATTCTATTATTTAATGACTCTGTATTAACATGAGAAGAACAACTTGTGTTCGAAGCTAAAATAAGTGGTTTCTCTGTGAGTATTTATGCATTTTAACAGCAACCATTAGCTGTAATGCATCGGCAACACAATACAATTAGCGTCTGCAGTTAGTGGTGTAGAATGGAGCACGATATCATTCCCGAATGCCCAGTTCTGCTCAAAAGCACATTCTCTGAATTCTCTGACTCCAAAACAAAGGAATCCTTTTGGCTGTGAACATTTTTACATTTAGAACATTTCTGAAGACATCTGCTAGAACAGTGCCTGGCACTTAAACACAATGCTCCGACACTGGCTTTGATCCCCACAGAGGGACTTATTTTGATGTTTGTTTTTTTTATTTATTTATCACAATCATAATTGGTCCTTCAGAGACTTGTCTGATTATTGATTTGAATGCACCAAGCTAAAGTAACTCCCACTGCTCGGTCTTTCGCCCCTGTTACGAGCTGGAGGCCGCGTGCTTCCGCATCAGTTAACGGCGTTTGTAATGTGTGAGGTCGGCAGGACCTTGTCATTGATTTTGCGTTCAGATGTTCCTTCCACATTAGTCTGAAATGGAAAAGCAGCTGTGATCCGGTGGACTCTGTGATGACCCCTTAGTAGGTGTCACCCACACCACAGACATGAGTAAATGGGAGACAAAAGGACCCGAGATGTTGAGGAGAGGTGTGGACGGGGACGAAATCTGATTAGCTCCGTTTGAATATTCCCAAAGTTATTTGTACGGCGTGCTGGACCTTGCCAAAAATGGCAACAGCGTTTTTTTTTCTTTGCACGGTGTGAAATGTGGAGGCGTCGAGAGAATCTGCTCCAAAACCAGCCAGCCTCCAGTGGAGGATTATCAGAGTGGAAAAAAAAAAAAAAAACTGAGGAGAGGACGGGTTAATAGAGCGCTGCACACAGCACATATAATGGTGTTCTGTCAAATGGTCGGATAAATATGTGCACAGGCGACACGCTGCTATTCCGCTGACCTTTTGAACCCTAAAGATTTCCTTGCATGCTGCAGTGGAAACGCGAGGTCTTCGATTTTTGGAGCAAGTTTAATTGGGATTGTACTTCCTTCCATGTCAGGTTGCATTCAGTGTCGCCACGTTTTCATGTTAATCACTGGGATTATTTAACTAAATAAGCGGACGCCTTTTGCGTAGCTGCATTTTGTCCAGCTGTGTACTGCGAACGAGATCCCCATGTATCCTGAATGCAGCATTTACTCTCAGATCTTTGAAGAGGTCATGAAAATATGACACAATATGGCAACCTTGGTTCTTCTATCACAGCATGGAACACTAGGAACATATGTTAATAAAATGGACCTCAGAATTCCAAAAACCTGGACCCTGTCTTGACCGCGCCATTAGTATTCAAATAGTTCATCTGAAGTCATGAAAATGCTTCTCCCCAAGATGGAAATATGTTTTTCTAAAATTGTCTTTTCTCTTTTTCATCATCCACCCCACTTCATTGCTTCCATGTCTCTCTGGGGATCCTTGCTTTGTGACACAGTGAGCTCGAACCAGAGCAGCCCCACCCATGAGTACCCCGACTGTCGGGATGGAGGCAGTGAGGCCAGCCTGCTGGTGTCCCCACTGGTGGTGGCGGGCATCGTCATTGGCCTGGTGCTCTTCCTCTCCTGCGTCACCATCATCGTGGGCAGCCTCCGCAAGGACAGCCGCCTGCGCAACCCTCACATGCGGGCCAGCTACGGTGGGTGTAAATCGGAGCTTTTCAAATGTAAACCTCACATTTTACTTCAAAATTCAATCGATAACAATCATTAAGAGTAAATGTGTCGCTTTTGAATTGTTATGGGGTGCTTCTCAGGGCCGGTCTGTGGCATAGGCAATATAGGCCCCATCCATCCATGGGGTGCCAAAAATGGAGGAAGAAAAAAAAAGTGTTTCGGTATTAATGTGTCTCAATATGAAAAGCACAAGCCAACATGAATGTACCTGCTTAACAAAGCCTATTAATTAGTAGTAGAAATAATAGTAATAAAGCGTAACTTTCCTATCAGCAATATGGCAAGCCGACACCGCCAAATATTGGCATGTTTGTTGTTTTAAACGCTGTACAGCATTTTGTTGCAAGAAAACAGGGAGGAAAAAAACGCTGTTTTTCCTAAATGTTACCCTGGGCTCCAAATTTGTTAGGCCCAGATGCTTCTTCAGAAATGTCCATTCAGTGTTTACTGTGTGTGCTTCAAATCAAGATAATTCATGATACTGTCACCAAAATGAAAGTGAGCCGCATGTATTGCTGCAGCCCCCGACGGCGTGTCTTACGGAGGCTCAATAGGTGAGCTGCGGTCCACCTGCATCGAGGAGTTCCCACCGGCGTTCGACTTCGATTCCTACGTGGAGACGCTGTCGCAGGTCAACGCCATCTACCCAGACTCCCCGCCTCGGTGAGTGTCTGCTCTTCAGAGCAAATCTCCACAACATTACATTTTTCAGGGCAGTGAGGAAACGAGAAGGTCCAGGAGCCCAGCACCATCTCAGCTGGGACTACGGTGTAAATCGATCCCCTGATAACAACACATGGATTTACGGGTGTTTGAACGTGTCAGATGTAATAAGGGGTGTGGTAATGTGAAGTAGGTAGGGATTAAAAGGGGAGATCTCGTCAACTGTGAGTGGGTGTCAAGATCGCGGTGCAGCGGTTAAGGAAGCGCCCCCGTAAACGGAAGGTCGCCGGTTCGAATCCCAATCCGCCAAGGTGCCTCTGAGCAAAGCACCGTCACCACACACTGCTCCCCGGGCGCCTGTCATGGCCGCCCACTGCTCACCAAGGGTGATGGATTAAATGCAGAGGACAAGTTTCAGCGTGTGCTGTGCATCACTTCACTTTTTCACTTTCACTTGTTTCAGTGATTGGTAAAAGTGTTTCACTCGTTGTAAATTGGTTTTATTGAATGTAAATTTTTTTAACCAAACCCTTTCTAAACCTGCTGGGTTTAACCAAACCCTTTCTAAATTTCCCCCTACTAATCCACTAATCTAAATGATTTTTTTTTTTTTTACCTTTGTCCAACAGTGAGAGAATTAATAATACTGTTCAAACCAGTTCAACTTGTGCCGATTGTATCATTAATATTTTAAGAATGACAATATTGTTATTAAAAGAATGACATGAAACTGCTGTGATGTAAGTTGCTGTCGTTTTACGGCGTGTCTCAAGGCACAGTGGATAAGAAGAATTGGTTACTCTGTTAAATGCACTACTTTTTGATGTAGACTGAAATTTTTCGGGCAGTTTATTTTTTATTATAAAAAAAAGTGCTTATAAAAGAGCACCATCATGCTGCACCATGTTTCCTTATGAGCGTTTGATTGCCTCCTCTGAGACATATCAGAAAGTCAACAGTGCCGTCCAATGTGCTTTTAGTTCCTCGGAGAGGCCCTTGGGTACCATCGCAGAGCAGATGGGGGCAGAGATACATCTTGGTTAAGGCACTAATTACCACTTTTCGCTGCATTGTCATAAAAGCACAAATGAACTTTAAATCACCCAGAGACAGGAGGCAATAAAGCGTATTAGGAAGACAACAGATGTGTCAAGTTCCCCTCTGCCCCCCTGCCTGTCAGCACCTTGTTCACCTGTCAGCGGACCTCCCTGCTCGCCCCGGTTATTTGGGTCTCTGCGAGCCTCTCGCTTTTGGTTGCACGTGACACTTTACAATCATCCCAGAGCAACGAAGCCCAGGGAGCCCAAAGGGCCCAGACCGGAACCATGCAGAGGTTTAATGCCTTGCATGCACGTTTACTGCAAAATGCTGCAACTGTTTGCCATTTGTTTTATCATTTGCATAATTTCTATCGTTTATGAAGAATTGTAAGCTACAATTTGTCCTTTTTTCCATGCAGAATCATGCCATTTTCACAGTCACTAAAATACTTTCTCCATTTAAACTTCACCGAGTTGCAGCTATGTGATTGGCTGTTTCTCAAAATCCTGCTGGGCTAACATGCTAGTGCATCAGTCTGTTTATTTGAGCGGGACAGCCCACCTCATCTCACCTCCACCCGCACCCCTAACTCAACTTTGTTGCTGTGAAATGCCACCGGCATGAATAAGGGCGTGTCCTGCTGTGCTGGGTTTAATTGGTTTAATTGGAGCATTTAATACCTCCCCACTGCTATCCGTACGATCTTTGACCGGGTAGAAGGTTGCCGGTTTTGTTTTATTTCTGTCACCCACCTCACTTAGAATTAGAGCGATACACAATTTTTTTTACATTTTGGACAGACTCACCGGCGATAATGTGGGACCTTCCTCCTTCCGCCCGCCTCATCAGATGGGACTCGTGATTGTGAAATGTCAGCACATCCCTGCTGAGTTGTCCTGTAGCTGGTCACTCCAAAGGTCATCTCCATAACAAATGGACTCGCTCAGCTACGCACGTCATTTCTGCTCTGGGTTCTCTACAGTTGCACCACACACCGCACCTTCATTTCATTTTACATTACTTCGTTACTTTTCCTTTTCTGCCGGCTGTCCGAAGGAGCGTTAAAAATATGCTCCATGAAAAATTATCACGACAAACACTAGAACTCTTGCCAAAAAAATGAAACATTTCATGCATAATTTATTTATATGGATTTTTCTTAGCAGAAAATGCACAACGGGACAACTGATGTGCAGACAGCATTGCAATATGCATATACAGTATAAACCAATAGTGTTTTGTACTAGCGTGTCAAGGTTTTCATTTTGCCGTATTGGAGTTACAGGGTCAGTGTTATTTTTCTGGGGTGTAGAGGGTTTATTTTATTTTACTTACATACTTTTATTTTATTATTGAGCTTTGACGGAACTGGAGTTGTGTGTATAGTGTGGGTTTTTGTGTACACATATTATTTGCAAGGTTGAATAATGTCGGGGTGTGCCCAAGCAAAATCTTTTCCATTTATGGAAAAGATTGGTGTGTGCAGAAAAATAAGGCATAAAAGCCAATAGATTTTCGTTTAGTTTCAGCTTTTAAAAAATATAATGCGAGGTGCATCCACATTATGCAACGTTAAATGTAAAAACTACTCGCGTGTGCACACAGACTCCTTGCTTGTGGTCTAAAACTGTGTGTGTGGGAGTGCATGTGGTTCTCGGCTATTGTTTTCAGATGCATGAATATAATTTGGAGGGCTTCGTGTGTGCGTGCAATAGTGAGGGTGATCGGCATGGGTCAGAGTGTGCTCCTGCCTTCTCGCCCTTCATGCTTCGTTTCCATGGCAGCAGCATTATTTACATTCTCATGACAGATCCATTAGAGCCGCCGCCCCTCCCGCCCCTCGCAGCGAATCAGGAGGAATATGGAACATCAGCGAGGTGCCCTGGCCCCATTAGGCACTGCTGAATAGTGTGTAATTCTGTTTGTGGACAGATCCATCTGCTCGATTTCCGAGATAGTACTCCTCTTTCATGGTGCCACCCCTGAAAGATCAATCAGCGGCTTCGGCATGCACACACACACACACACACACACTCAGGGAAACCTGATAAATTATAGGCCATGGGTTATTGCCTCTGGTCAGTAGAGTCAATCTGGACCATCTGCAGTGTATAGAAACCCAATCGCTGAGTCTTTTTTCAAAATGTACATTGTTTATACATATGGGACATTTTATATGTATTTATAGGGTGTATATGTATATTATATATGTTAACATGCATGTTTAATGTGAGTATTCCAGATCACAGAAGTTACCGAATAATTAAGAGGAGCTGTCTCTGCTGCTGATTAATGGGCTTGTGAGGGGTTAAAGGTCACGACACGCTAAGCACCAAACAGCAAAAGCCAAATTCTGCTAAATTAAATGTATTCCTTCCAAGCGATGAGCATTAATGAGAATTTTTTTTTTATATCGGGGTTGTGTGATGGACATTTTATTGCTGCAAACTCGGTCACACTTGAGACATTATGGCCGTTTCAGACCCCGAGCTACAGTGAATAGTGGGGAACAAATCCATTATATATTAAAGGAATATATATTGAATTTAACTTATGGAAGTGCATAGGCCCTCCAGGGCACCATAGCTCATCTTGCAGCCTCAGCACCAGCCCTTACTGCAGGAGGTATAACAGCATGACGAGGACGTAAAGAGATGGGAACGTCGAGAGAAGCTGGCAAGGGAAAGATGCTTTTGTAGGACTTTCTGCCCAGCGTGATGAGGGGATGGCCAGATTGACGGTACACAGACACAATCACATACATGCACATATGTGCAGCAGCGTACGAATAAACAGGCGGCTTTGAAGGCGCCCACCTGTTAGATGGAGTCCCGTTCCAAGCGGAGTGTGTGTTGCGCGCGGTGGGAGTGTAGTGTGTGCGCCGGTTGCACTAAGAGGCTGCAGCGGGGGAGAAGGGCACAGCCGCGCCAGGGTTGCCAGGGCTACAGATGGCACCGGGAAACTGCGGCCAGGGCGAGAGCACACGCTGCTCACCTGTGGAGCCTGCGAGAGCTCACTTCCGCAGAGCTGGGCCCCCTCACACAGACGTGCAACACACACACACACACACTCTCACTACATGCTGCACATGTTACAGCACGCTGTACGTTCACATTTTACTCCAGCGATCAGCCTGTGTCATGACAAACACAAGCACGCTTAAATTGGCGATTTGAGATGTTTCAGAATAGCGAAACGATGCATCGCCACACACTCACAGCCCTGGGACAGGTTTACAGGATTTACAGGTTTACGAGGGAGGCTGCAGAACATGCCAGGGGTCATAAATGCGGGTCGCCATATGCTTCGGCCACCTAGTTCCCTCACCAGAGCTGCGTTACTGCTCCAGTAGGCGAAAAAAAAAACCTCACATTCTGTCCGCTTTTAACTTTTAATTGGGAGTTATGAGAAAAATTCTATTTGGTTTTTCTACCTTAATCACTCATAGCTGTTAGTATTTACTAGTGCTATTTATAAATGCTATTAATGCACAATAGTTTAGCAAAAACCGGTATATCTATAAAAATAAATAAATGATTTTTAGAATTTCCTTTTTTTTTTTTTTTTGAGAAGCAAATAATGTCAGAGGTTTAGTCAGTAGGCATGGGATCAGTTATTGCATCGATATTCAAATTTCTTTTTCTGTTCAGGCCGTTTGTGTTGCCAGGCCGCATTAAGCATAAGGCCAACTCTATGCATACTTTACATGCCTGATTTGAATAGTTTTATGACAGTGATGCAATATACAGCACAATATTCAGTGTAAAAATTATACACAAGAAATAACAAACTAATCGATAGGGCAAAATCCTGTGGTGCCCATAACTACAAAAAATAAGAATTAATCCCATGAACACCATATGCCACATGAGAAAACCGAGGGAAATGTAGAGGGCCTGGAGGTTTTTTTATTTTATTCACACCGCGCTTTCTACAACGTACATTGTACAATGATGCGGACGTCAGCTCGCCGTAGACTGAACAGCAACTCTCCCTGCTTTCCTCTCCACACATCACCTCTTCATGAAGATTCTGGGGTGGGGGACGTTGCACGGCGAGAGAGAGAGAGAGACAGAGAGAGAGAGAGAAGTCTAAATAAAAACCAAAACAAATGGCTCTCCGTCCCGGGGCCTCGTGGATTTATTGGAGGAGCTGCACCAGGCGACGTCGGCTGCTATATTTGTCGTGGCTGCTAATGAATTGTTTTTAGCCCAGGCAACACCTTATGGGAGGGCGGCAGGGGAGTGCTCCACCCCCGTGGGGGCCCTGCAACTGTTTTACACTCTGCAAAACACTCTCGCCCCGAGCGGAGGTAGGCTCGCAGCTTGCTTTAACACTTCTGAGCCCTCAGGTGTCCCTCTCCCTCTCCCTCTCTCTCTCTCTCCGACAGACAGACACGCCGAGGAGGCGGGTTCTCTTTCGCTCTCGTCACTCCTCGCTTGTTGCGGCCGGCGCGGGATGTCACGTTTGCCCTTTCCCTGGTGAAGAATCACACGCACATGCAGAAACACACACCTGCCCTTGTTCCCCACTCAGCACCAGCATTCGTTTTTATGAGGGATGGTTGTGGAAGCAAACTGCTCAGGCTCTTATTATTTATTCTGATTAGGCCTGCTAACACAGTCAGGGTAGAAGTGTGTGTGTGTGTGTGTGTGTGTGTGTGTGTGTGTGTGCGTGTGTATGGTATTTATATCTTAGTAGAGAGTGTGTGTCCAAAGAAAAACAGATCAGAGGCAACCTGAAAATTACCAAAGTATAGAAGCTTCTAAAAATGTCAGACTTTTCCGTAAAATGTAGGTAAACTCTGTTGAACATTTAGATTAGATGAAAATATATACTAGATATGAGAATATAATAATGATAATTGTAATGCAACGTTAACTCTTGGCTATTACTTAACTCTACATGCATTTAGAATGCCCTGAGGACATTGCGGGGACATTTTTATTTGATTTATATTATACATTTACCTTTTAACAGTTGCCTGCTCACCATAGCGGTGTATAACAAACACGCTGACGCCAACTACGGACAACATTTCCTGCAGGGCATGCTGGGTAGCGAGGAAAGGCACAGCGGCAAGTGCCTACTGATTATATTAGGCTGAATTTACTCAGCATCCTGCCTATTTGGAACAGAACGTTCATGTTCCACTTAACTAGAACAAGTACGTTTATTTATAACAGAAATAAGGTAATATCTAGTTAATTAATTGCTGAAAAATCAAGGACACAAGACTGACTGTTCTCATCTTTAAACCATTCCAGGCGCGGACACTTTCCATGCTATTGACATTTTTTGAGATGCGCTGGTTGGTGTTTTTTGATCTTTGTACGCTGATCTGGTCATGTGTACTGCGGCGGGGCCTGTTGACCGCGCCTTTACTGGCTTGCTGGCCCACATCTGCGTGAGGAGACGGCCCCGACCGTAGGGAGTAGATCCTCATTACCGCAGATATTAGTCACACGGAGGAGTTTATTATTATTACTGTCACCTTCGATTACATCGCGCTGGCTGAGGCAGAGTGGCTTCATTCCGGACTTTATGTGCTGCTGGTTGCCTCAGCCGGGGTCAGCTCGCTGACGGCCTCATTATGAGTTCTGGCCTCGAAATTTAATGGTGAGCGTTTATACTTTTACGTCACTCTTACCCAGAAGGCCTTGTGCATTACGTGATGAAATGAGCAATTAAAATGAAAAAAAAAAACAACATTTTAACATGACGCATAGTTTTGCAATTTTCGCATTGCGCCGCAGTGTTTGCTGTGCAAGACGTGTGCAACGAGGAATACGACCAACGTTTTTTAAACGTTCCATGGACATTTGCTTGTGGTTCAGCCACAGTTGCCGTGACTTTTGGATTTGCAGACAGACATAACTCCTTAGCCACGGAGCTAAAGCAGATTCCTTTTTTTTATGCACAGTGTTCAGCACTGGACTATGATGTTGCAACAGAAAAACAAAACGGTGTTAGCTGCGCATGCAAAGGGGGGGTCATTTCCAACGCGGAACGTGCCGTCCCCCTCGTCCAGAGAGGCAGATGGCATGTTAGCTACTACCCCACTGCCTCCATTTCAGCGAAGAGCGCAGGGACGGAAATAGAGTGGAGCCTCTTCCTTGGGCTACGGAGGCACTTCAGCACACAGAAGGCTGGCGCCGGCCCTCGCACAACTCCCCGTCCGCCCACCCGCGTGTCCAGATGCACTTGCGTTCACGTTGTCTCCTCTCTGTTCCAGTCTTTCCGGTCCAATAGCGCTCTAAACATCTGCAAATATGTCGTGAGACCAAGATGTGTGCGTTATAGAGCTCAAAATGAGCTGATGTGTTAACATATCTACTACAACATGGTGCATTTATGTAACAGACAAAATATAGAACTTTCTGTATTTTTTATTTCAGTTTTATTTCCATGCCATTTCCTCCCCCAGTTCGTCCCTGACCTTGGGGAGTGAGGTCGGTATATGTGATGCTCAGTCGTGTCATATTTTTGCATTTTGCATATTTTTGCATGTGTAATGTAACCATTTAGTAAACAATGCTGTGAAACGTAGCCCACGATACACCGTTTCGTTAGTTTTCTCATTGCCGATTTTTTGGGGTTATTTGTACATAACTGTATATTATGTTCAGGTTTTATATTTCAGAGCAAGAACTCGCCTAACTCGGGCACCCGCACAGTTCGTCTCTGACCTTGGGGCGTTGGTGAATTGAGCAGGGGTGTTCACCGGGGCTTTGTTGTCAATTTTTTTGGAGAACCGGAACCAAGAACCGGAACATCCTGTGGTTGAGTCTGTGCCATGATGAACCGGCTTGAAGGGGTTAGACTTTTCGGTGCTTTGAACACACACACACACATATATATGCTATCTTCAGTATCTTTAATTGAGGCACCATGTGCCGGAGTGATCTTCAGCCCATCACTTTCCCCTGCACCACCCTGGGATGACAGGCTAAACCAATCCGTCCGCTGCATCGTTCACCTGGGGTTCCCGGGGCCACGTCACCAACTCAATTACCCAGTATCCCCCGCTAATTTTCCCGACTGCTGGTTTTTTATAGTTCCTGTTAGTATTGGAACAGGAATCGGAATGAATCTGACATCTTCTTTCACACACACACACACACACACACACACACCCCACAGACTCAGGCCTATGCTGAGGAGAACAAGTGTCCGCTGAGATGTGTGGAATAATGAGGTTGTTGATGCAGCAGCTGAATCTGCCGCCCCCCAGTGGTGGAACAAGGACACGACACCCTCAGGAGTGTTTGCAATAAAGATTTCATTTGCAGGGTTCTTATGGTCATTAAAAATCTGGAAACATCAAGAGAATTTTCCAGGTCTTGAAAAGTTTTAGAATACGAAATAAAGTTGCGGGAAAGTCATTGAATTGTCACATGAATGTATATCAAAGTACGAAGTTCCCGTAAGACTGCACGAGAAACGCTTTTCCTACGTTTACAACTACAATGTTTAAAATGATGTGAACCACATCACGTGCTGTTGTGTGCATTGCTTCCATGTTCCAGAACGTTCTCAGCGACGTGAAAATTATATCTGATGATCTCATGAACCTCATTTTACTCGGGCTATGGCTTACCTTATTTCTGTTATAAATGTCAAGCTTTTCAGGTTTCTTTTATATATGTCTTAGTGTCCCCATTAGTTCAATACACGGTATACTGTGTACACTGTTGTACTGACAATAAAACAGTCTCGACCTTGATCTAATTCTGTATCTGAAGTCTATTCATCTGTAGTGCAGAATTGCAGCCACTTTGATCCCGTCCCACAATTTTCCCTGAACGGCGAAGCAGAATGACCACGCTTTTCTTGCCACGGCAGGACCATAGCCAGGCTCAGGGAACTGGCATTAATGTTAATAATCTCTCATTTCCATTATAGGGGACCTTGAACAATATTTTTGACTTTTTGTGGTTTTTTTTAATTTGCACAGAAGTTTATGAGAACATAAGGTCATGAAAACTGGCCGTGGAGTAAGTGAAAAGTCATGGAAATTCCTTTGTAAAAATGTGTAAGAACCCAGCGACATTATTACAAATTCTTAATGAATTTTAGAAATGAGTCTTATTTCGGTGATTTATCGTGCCGTGTACTCTATTAATGGCGGGTTTTTGGTTCCAGTTACGACGAGTGTGTGGGACCCGGAGCAACACAGATATACATCCCCACCGATGACCCCCCTCCGTACTCACTGACTGATCCGTGCCAGGGGGCGGGGGACCAGCCCGGCTGCCATCCCTGCCGCGAGGTGGGAGAACCGTCAGCTGGGGCCTCATGGGTGGCCGCGGGCAGCGCCTCCCGGTATCCAATCAGACTGCCCGACCCGAGTCAACGGCCGATAGCCTCCATCGCCCTGTCGGCCCTGCCCCTGGAGGACGCGCCCCCGTACGAGGCGGTGGTGGGCGGGCACAACCAGCCCATCCCTCTGATGCCCATGGATTTGCTCAAGCACGTTTCGGAGGCACACGGCGGCCCCCGGCCCCCGGTCGCCCACGGGGTGTCGTAGGAACTCGGGCCCTGAAAACCCCACTTCCTCACCCCCTCACTTTGTGCGTTGCCGACCCGGTGCTCCCAGGGTTCCGCAGTTTTGCCGAGTCCACTTCCGTCCTAAAAGAAGTCCCGTTGATGTTGATTTTCTCATAGAAATATATTCTGCTAATGGTCCGATTTACCGACTGTACATCTCTGCTACAGACTGACACTCAATACGTGTCTCTTGTTCTTTTTAATAAACTCCAAATCCTTTTCAGTACCGATTTTTAATAACAAAGTAATAAAAATGGCGGGAATCAGACTTAATTGATATTTTTCCGTTACTTGAACTGCAGATGCTTTCTTGTGTTTGTAATTTGAAAAACACTGTGATTTTTTTTTTTTTATTATTATTATTTCCATGATTGGTTTTAGATCTCGTGAACGTAGTAGCAGCTCGGAGGACGTTCCAGGACGAAGAGAACTGAACGCCTCGCGTAATCGCCGTAAAAGGGCTCCTCCAGCCAAGTCTGAGATCACTGTACCAAAGGAAGACAGGCGACCCTGTGACGTCGGCACGAAGGGGGACCCGTGTCCGTCTGCGGAGTTCGGTTTCCTTCCTTCCTTTAATGGATTTGCCATCCGCCGACGGCCTTCCAAAACGGTAAATAAAGATGGGCGTAAGCCCGGTAGCCGCCACTCAACAATGAATTACTGTACATGGTGCCTGTCAAGTACTGCGACTGTTAAGACTTGTGAACTCGGAGCGTAATTAGAAGGTCGACTGTCCCTTACCCTAGAGAGCCAGTCCCCGTGCCGGAGACGTTTTATTAAACTGACGTAAAGCCTGGAGGTAAATATGAAACTGTCTTGATTTGACTAGGTTGAAAATAATAGGCATGTAAAGGGTGTCTGTGTGTGTTTTCGTCCCGTCTTTGGACATTCGTAGCTCCTATGATGACAGCGTTCGTATATAAAATACGACCCAACAATGTCAGAATTTGTACACTACAGCTCAACACTGGCCCGTTCGTGCACAGGTACAGTGGCGCGCCGTACGGACTCTGTTTGGACAATTCTTCGCCATAGCAGGACGCCGTGGCCCGTCTCGGTTACGTCCCACCTTCCGCCCCTGTAACCAGGAACTGTTCCGAAATGAGAAGCTACGTCGGGACACCAGACAAGCACCCCGAACCCAGCGTTCGCATAAGAGTTACTGCAACTCTCTTCGACGTCCTCGCTTCTTGCCGGCGGCGTGTGCCGTTGCAGCGTCCACTTCTGATGTGCTTCCTCCACATATGTCTGAGACGATCTTTCACTGTTCCCTTCACACACGCGTCTGTCCTGTTTTTGCCGTTCCGTTCTTCGAAAAATAAAGTCCTAGTTTCTTGTGTCAAGTGTGTTTCAATGAGAACGGTATACAGCTCGGGCATAGCGGGGCCGGGGGGCCGTGCCATGGCACCGGGAGATGTCGGTGGTGATACAATATTGTTCACCCACGTTTCTGCCATAATGGAAATTTCTTGTGCAAGACCGTCTACATGAAGATATTAAAAAGTAAAAATATATATATATATATATTTCTTACTTGGATTAAGAAATATAGTGAGTATTTCATAAAGGTCGAGACGCATCACAATAATTTGAGATGGATTAAACAGAGAAACGCGCTTTGTCAGTTAACAGCACAAAACCAACAGTAGCTATTTTGACGGCAGAATTTCATGAGCAAAAATAACTTTTTTTAGATGAAGTTTGAAACCGGACGCGCAACATCGCCACCTGGCGGCGAAGAGAAGAATGACTCGGTTGCCGCAGCAGCAGCGCCACCGTCCCCGTCTTGTCCACCAGGTGTCGCTGTTGCCACACGAAAACAGCAGCGGCGGCATTTTATAACCACAACGCGACGACGTGAATATTTAAAAGCGTTTCTGGCTCTTTCTGCGGCCGGTGGCGGCGTCACCTCTCCGGCGGAGCGCGGACAAGGCGCCCTGCCGGATCCCCGCCCGGCGGCGCGCATGGAGCCGCTTCCGCGTTCGCCGCGCCTCCCGCTTCCTCGTCGGTAGGAAAGGGGCTGCGCGCAGCGGCACCATGACCGGCGGCGTCGGCGATGTGTTCCGCGACTACCTGGACCACTACGAGCGGCCGCGGGACCGCGGGCCGGTGGCGGCGTGCCGGTCGCGGCCGCTGGCGGAGAAGGCGCGCCGCGTCCTGCTGGCGGAGCCGGAGCCCGAGCGGCGCTTCTCCGCCTTCCGCTTCTACCGCGTCGCGCTGGGCTGCGTGCGCGGCGCCGCCAACCGCGTCGCCGCCGTCCGCGTCCTGCTCGGCGCCACCGAGGTGCTGGAGGCCATGTGCGTCAACCTGTTCCTCTTCCCGTGGAAGAAGGAGATCCGGACGATCAAGGTGAGCCGCGTCCGGTATTATTACAAAGAATATAACATTATATATTATTCACAGACGCGCAGACACGATTTAACACTTAAAAAAAAGTGTTAAATCGCGAAAAAACTTCCAGCCGCTCGTCCAATTGTAGGCGCTCGTTGTGCGACGCTTCAAAATAAAAGTTGGGGTGACGGGAGCGGATTTAATTTACACGGCGCCTTTCGGCCTGGGGTTAAACCGCACGTATAAATCCGTTCATGTCGTGGCCTTTCGCGCCCGTGAAAGCCGCATGTAATGCGGTCGGGGTTTAGATTTGGGGGGGGGGTCCGGGGTTTGGGGGCTTTTATTTTGAAACGTCGCGTTTTCGCAAATTATCGGCCGCTGCGATTAAAAAAAAAAGATTTTACAGACATACGCGACTTTGTTAAAAGGAGATTTCTAGATTTTCATTTTTTTTGTTTAATGAGTAGGATTAAAATGCAGCGAAGATCTGCGAGTGTCTGTCGAACCCGGACCCCGCTGCTGGTTTTTACTAACGTTCTCCTGATCGAGGTGACCACGACCAGGTCCAGATCTTCACCATTAAACTGTAAAGAATGAGTTAAAGAGTTTGGTGACGTCCAGGGGTGTAAATTGGTTGAAAGTAAAATAGAAAAAAGCTTTTCCAAGTCCGGTGGCCATTAGGAAGCCACATGACGTTAATAATAATAAAAAAAACCACAGAATTGAAGCTTAAATTTACTGAATTCTTTTTTTTTTTTATGAGGCCATTCATAAGTTCATTGTATTTTTTTTGTGTGGTTCTGGCACTGCTGGTCTACACTTCGGAAGGATCAAGCAGCAAAAATGTGGAACGCTTGCAACTAACAGCACGATTATGGAGGACGTCAGTCGTCACGCCCACGCGAGGATGTCAAATTTCCATTTCCCGTCAGTCGCGTTACTGCATCACTTTCCGCACCGTAGTTTAATCGGGGCAGCGGTGGCCTAGTGGGTAAGGTTGGTTCCACCGAGGTCCCCTTGATGAAGGTGCCATCCCCACACACTGCTCCCCGAGGGTGGTGGTTTTTCATTTTAATTTGCACATTTCTTCCCCCCCCCCCAGACCTTCACTGGCCCCTTCGTTTACTGCATCCAGTCGGTGCTGCCAAACGACGTGACGAGGGGCATCCTGGAAAGCATCGGCTACTATCCCCAGACAGACACGGAATATCGACTGTCCAAGAGCGTGGACCTGGACCAGGCCAGAAGGATGGGGTTCGAGCTTTTTCTGGCCCGGGCTGAGTGCGAGTATCTGCTGGAGGCCATGGCTCACAGGTCACATGCCGAATGTCTGGAGGTCCTGTACAGGCGGGCTCCGGGAGCGGAGGACGCCGAGGAGGAGGACCCGCGAACGCAGGAAGCTTCAAACCAGGAGGAGAGAAGAAACCGACCCCAGCAGCTGGAGGACCCGTCTCTCTGGGAGATGCGTGAGAAGTACCCCGACCTGGCCTTCCAGCAGAAGCCCATATTTGCTGAAGGGCCGCCGTACCCGGGCCCAAAGGGCCGAGCGGGAGACGATCCGGAGCTCGCTGTTCGGAAGCAGGCTCTCATCTGCGACCTGAGCGGCCCCCAGTCCATGACCGTGCACCCCCGTGGTCCCAACCCAGTCCTGTCTGCACCCAATCTGCCCGAAGGGGAACCACAACCGCTGGAACTTGGGGGCTATTTTCCTGTAGCAGCACACCAAGAGGGGAGCGCAGACGACCTGCCGGAGCTGGCCGGCCGAGTGGGCCGGCTGCGTGTTGAGGAGCGGGGCGCGGACGAGCCCCTCAAGTACCCCATAGAGGAGACGGCGCAGGCCCAGCCTCCGCGTTCCGCCTGTCGTAACCAGGTCCCCTCGGCTCCGTGCTCCCCAAGAGATAAGAACCAGCCGGGAGAGGACCCGATCAAGGAGCCGCCGAACTCCTTCTACATCCCGCCAAGCGGCCTGGAGGACCGAGGCCCCCTGGTGGGCGGCGAGGGCAAGGGCCACGCGCAGCAGTCCGAGGACGAGCTGCTGCAGACCTACGTGCTGGTGGAGGCCGAGAGAAAGTGACCGCACGCCAAGTCCAGCCAGTACCGATGTACTGAAGACCACTTTCACCGACCAAATCCTCCAAAAATCGTCCCAAACACGCCTCGAATCCATAATTCCGCTCACGTATCTCAGGCAAAGGACGTTGGCTTCAGTTGTGGGGAACGTTTTTGTACAGTATTATTGAAATGTATACGGGTTTGGTATTTCTGTGCCTTAATTCTTTTGATATCCAGTCCAAAAAAAGCCCCAAAACATTTAACGTCTTTATACATATTTTTAAAAAAAAATGATTTTGAGCATTACAGTGGATTAGGGTCTTGACATTTGAGGGTTTTTTTTGTTTTTATTAAAGTCTGTTTTTGTGCATTCTGAGTGCACGTTTGTCAGTGTTTTATTTTGTGATTTACATCAATATACACTTAAAAACTGTCACAAACGAAAACAAACAGCATAAATAGAAAGGAATGAAAACGAGTAGGTTTACAATGTCAACGTGGTGAAAGTGACACGGTAAACCACACGGGTCCTAAGACGAAGTCGGCGTTCTCCATGGACCTCCACGTGGACCCTCCTCCTTCGGCTCACGTACCCGACGCGGCCAGAATACGCTCTCGGTTTTCTTCATAATGCTGGAGCATCTTCTGCTGGTCATGGTCAGCTGGAATGACCTGGTAAAATGCGCAAAAATATATATTTATACATAAGTTGTATATTATATGTGTGTGTGAGATTATATTATTTAAGTTTTACTCACTAGAACAGGTGCAGGAAGCGGAAATGCTGTTTGCTTTATTAGCCAGTCCTCGTATAAATTATGAGTGGCCTCCAGGTATTCCTAAATCAGAAGTAGTCACAAGACTGTGAAAATTTGTCACGACATAAATGTAAGTCGTGAGCCACTCACAAGCTCTAGAACTGTAGTATTTGAACTGTATTATTCATCATTTACTAGACAATCATGACTTCTGTGTTAATTTAAATCGGGTGACGTACAGTGCGATATGAAACAAACCCCCCCGGGAGGTATGGTTGTGTTGTGGCGGCCTGTCTTAGTTTTAGTCAGGGTGGTAGTAGCCTAGTGGGTAACACACTCGCCTATGAACCAGAAGTCCCAGGTTCGAATCCCACTTACTACCATCATGTCCCTGAGCAAGACACTTAACCCTGAGTTGCTCTAGGGTGACATTCTTTCCAGACTGATTTTTGATCTTATGTTTTTTTAGTCACACGTTCTGTTTTCTTTTCCGCCTCGTCTTTTTCTCCCATTCATCTGCTAAACAATCAGAAATATTAATTAATGCCGCACTGCAAAAGTGGGAGATACAGGAAACAAACCGATGGGACATTTTAGTAGAATTTTTATCTTGTAAACAATATTATTTTGTTATATTTACTTTACTTTACTTGGCAGACGCTTTTATCCAAAGCGACTTACAAGAGGAAGACACCAGCAATTCTCATTCGGTTTCTATAGATTTTGAGTTACAAAACTAATAAGGCCCAACTTTTCAGGAATAGAACAATTCACCACGTCAAAAAGGTTCATTAATGAAGACATTTTGTCATAAATGTAATAATAAAATCGGAAGGAGGATAAGAATCCTCACCATCGGAATGACTTTCTCCTCCTCTCGGCAGCGCTGCTTCAGTCGTTCGTAGCACGTCTGAGGGGTCGTCTGTAGGTAAACTGCCATGAGAGACGAAGTGGAGAATCATCACACTCCCACGTTCACGTTCCGCATTTCCCCCTCAACTTGTCACCCAAAGCAACAGTGAGGTCAGGCTTACCGATAAGATCGACGGGAATGGAGATGTTGTGTGTGATCCACTCGAACCATTCGCTCAACACGGCAAAGTCCACCTCTGGCATCTTCCCACTGCCGAAGGAAGACCGGTCAGACGACCACGACGGGCCAAAACCGCGGTCAGAAAATATGCCAAAATCTACCTTCTGTACAGGTTTTCCACAAAGATGTACTTGGCGCTGTATAGAGAGCGTTCCATCATTCTTACAGGGGCGGCCTGAGGAACACGGGGATGGAAGAGGATGAAATAAGGGGTGGTAGGTAACACACTCGCCTGTGAACCCCACTTACTACCATCGTGTCCCTGAGCAGGACACTTAACCCTGAGTGTCTCCGGGGGGGACTGTCCCTGGATAAATGGCGTAAATGTAAATATGCTTCCTTGGGCCACTAATGATCAAGAAGAAGAAACGCGAGACGTACTACTGCTGACAAATGCCGGTCCAGCATTGTGAGCTGCACGTAAGTCTGCAGCGTGATGCCCCATCGCGCCGGGTCCTGATACATCAAAGCCTAAAGGTCAAAGGGCAGAGTATATGCAGACGCGTGTTGGTAATTCGGCGTCTTGGTCATTTGACTGTAAAATCACGGTAGTTACCAGGGGATTGTGCCCTCGGACGTCCCTCCACTTCGATATCGGCTCCGTCAGCACCTACAGATGAAGGACTCAGTATACGGTGGACGTTTCAGACGCGCCATTTGTCTGGGCTGCTCCAGACTGTACGTTATACCTCAATATCGCTGGTTCTGCTGAAGTATTCCAGGCATGTTGTCTTCCCACTGGCAATGTTACCTTCGATGCAAATCTGAGAAATAAGAAGGATAAAAAAAGGGGGGGAAATATACATATATTATATACATATAAAGCCAGAGCCACGCCAACTTAACACATAAAGATAACTTGAGTAGAATAAAAAATAAGTAAAATAAATAGTGTTGCTCTTCAGAGACCCAGCTGCGTAATATTAATATTAAATTGCCGTTTTGCAGTTGTAAATACTGTGCAACATCCACTACTTGCTGTACATGTCAGCAACCCACACTACATATCACACTGTATATAAAACCTTACTTTGTTATCTAGTCTTTCCATATATACAGTACAGGCCAAACGTTTGGACACCTTCTCATTCAATGTATTTTCTTTCATTTCATGACCGTTTACGTTGGTAGATTCTCACTGAAGGCATCAAAACTATGAATGAACACACGTGGAGTTCTGTACTTAACAAAAAGTGGAGACCTGACCTCCACAGTCACCGGACCTGAACCCAGTCGAGATGGTTTGGGGTGAGCTGGACCAACAAGTGCTAAACACCTCTGGGAACTCCTTCAAGACTGTTGGAGAAGCATTTCAGGTGACGACCTCTTGAAGCTCATCGAGAGAATGCCAAGAGTGTGCAAAGCAGTAACCAGAGCAAAGAAACTAGAATATAAAACATGTTTTCACTTATTTCACCTTTTTTAGTTAAGTACAGAACTCCACATGTGTTCATTCATAGTTTTGGTTCCTTCAGTGAGAATCTACCAACGTAAATGGTCATAAAAATAAAGAAAACACATTGAATGAGAAGGTGTCCCCAAACTTTTGGTATGTACTGTTTATAGCTCTGTCGTTTATTTCTGCCCTCATTTCATCATTTATATTAATTTCAACAAACATGTCTGCACGTTTAGCCTCGTTGTACATGCATTACAGTGACAACATCTTGCATCGCCGCTCGGTGAATGGGACTCACCACCGGCTTCCTCTCCTCCCCGCTCCGCACCAGCTTCCCTTGGGAAGAAGACAACATCGTGAGACAATCTGACCGTCCGGCCGGGAGCCTGCAGAGCCGTGGCCGAGCAAGCAAGCAAGCAAGATCTACAGAAGCCCGCAGCCAGAACCAAGTGCGACGCAGCCAGAACCAAGTGCGACGCAGCCGGGCAACGGGGTTCGATCACGTTCGCTTATTAGTCGCTCGGCGTGGCGTTATTTAATGAGCCGGGACACGCACTCTGCGCGGGGGCATCGCTGCTCCGGCGCGGGGCTCCGTGGAGGCGGCGTCTGCAGGAGGTCCGCCACAAGGCGCCGATCAGCGCGGCCGCCGAGCTCATTCCGCGCCGCCCGACATAACCCTCTCGCCGACCAGCGCCGGGCGACCCGCGACTCACCCGAGTCCGCGAACGAACTCGCGAGTCACGAATCGGACGTCTCGTTTCAACTGCCCCGAGTGACCCGGATCCTAAAAAGCACCCGAGTATTACGGCTCTGTGAGCGACGGCCCGTGGGACGTACACTTCCGGGTTCAGCGCTGACGCGCTTCCGGGCTCGAGACTGGATAATAAGACAAATAGAGTTAGAATAAAGATAAAAATAAAAAATTTCCCCTTTTTTCTGAATGTTGTAGTGACGTATAACAATGCAACATAATTAGCGGTAATAAAAGTAATGGTCACCAGTCAGTAATAGAAATGTTTTGTATAAAATAATAACCATTTTGAGTATTAATACGTAGAAAAGAGACAAATTAAGGAGCATGCTAACAAATAATATTTAAAGGTGAACAGTGGAAGAGAATGTAGCCGGCTTGCAGATCAGCAACAAGCCAAATGTTTGGGACTGTGCTCTCAATTCGTTTTATTAAAATGATTACAGGAAAAACCGATGTAAGGATCAGAAGAATCAGAATAAAACCTTTTAGGTATGTATTTAATAAAGGTATGTTTACACATACGAGGAATTTGATTTAGTGACAGAACTCTACAGTGACAAGTAAGTAAAAGTAAGTAACAAAATAGTGTGCAAAATAGCAAAAACACAATATATATATACACACTATATTGTATAGTATACACACAAACACACACACACACATCAACGCATCATAAGTGGTCAAACCTTTATATATATAAGGTATGACCACTTATGATGCGTTCATACAGGTGTGAAAGTGAAGTGATTGTCACATGTGATACACAGCAGCACAGCACACGGTGCACACAGTGAAATTTGTCCTCTGCATTTGACCCATCACCCTGAGTGAGCAGTGTGTGGGGACGGTGCTTTGCTCAGTGGCACCTCAGTGGTACCTTGGCAGATCGGGATTCGAACCAGCAACCTTCTGATTACGGGGCCGCTTCCTTAACCACTAGGAATTGCGTTACCACCTTAAGTGGTTGGTAGTTGAAGTGTAATATGACAGCACAGTGTAATATGGATGTCTGTTCCCGTGCTTTTTTTGTAAATAGCGTTCAGATGCTTTTATATTCAAGCAGCACTAAATACACTCCTGATACATCTTGCTTAACAACCAGCAGTTAATCATGTGTTACTACAGACTATCACACATTGAAAACAGGTCAGAATACATGTATATATTCCAATCACAATATATTTCATAGAAAATGGTTTATTAAACAAAGCCAGAGAGCACTCTTACATTCTTACATCCCACAAGCCAGAAACTAGAAGAGTCGAGGGTTCAGGTCAGGAACAGGCGCTCCGTGGTATGTGGTTGTGCATTACAGGAAGTCTGAGGCCACCCTATTTTTGACTTTTTTATATTTTATGTTTTATGTAAGGGTAATGCACACATTCCAAGTAAAAGTATATTTGAATCGTTATGTTCGAGCTTCATGACGTAGCATCTCTCTGACAACAACAACTACTATTTCCTGTTGCTGAAAGAAGAGGCAGAAATAAGGAAACTGGCTGAGCGTCGAAGTTTGGTCCTGTCACGTTTCACCTCTCTGAAGACATGGGGACTAATGACGGTGAGCCGCACGCCACCGAAGCTCTGGCTGACACTGCGTTCCTCAAATCTCTCAGAGGCATCCTGAAGATCGCTGAAATTGTGAGTTCTTTTTGAGGGGTAACAGCCTAATTCCCTTCTGATGCAGCGGGTACTGTTCGAAATGGAATAAAAAGCAGAAGCACAGCGAACAAGTTGTGGTTCAATGTGTCTGTGTGTGTCGACGCCCTTCGCTGTGCCAGGTGGCGGTTTTTGCAGCGCTCATGTGTTACGCGGTGGCCTGCAGGCCACCTTACATCGCCGCAGCATGCATGGAGTTTGGGATCAGCCTCGCCCTGCTGCTGCTCTATGTGTTCAAGCTCAACAAGAGGATCTCCTTGTTCTTCTGGCCACTGATCGTAAGGCTGGTCGTGCAACATCAATACATAATGAAATCAATTCAATTCAATGATCTGAAGATCATATAATGTTGCTCTTACTAGGGCCTTATAGAGAAGGATCGCCAGCATGTTTGGTCTCCTTCAAGTGGCTTTTCTGTTTTGACGTTTGTGAAGCAGATGTATATGATTCTGTTTCTACTAGATCTTCATACGAAAGGCAAGCATGACACCAATTTATATATTTTTTAAATTCTTTTCAGGATGTGCTGAACTCATTCTTTGCAGCGGCCCTCATGCTCACCCTCAGTCTGGTAGCAGTGTCCACCGACTCACTAAAGGCCACCGTAGCTGGAGCGGTCAGTGTTGCTCTCCACACCCCCTAACCCCACTTACTACCATTGTGTCCCTGAGCAAGACACTTAACCCTGAGTGTCTCCAGGGGGGGACAGTCCCTGTAACTACTGATTGTAAGTCACTCTGGATAAGAGCGTCTGGTAAACGCTGTAAATGTAAATGTACATGAAAACCACACTAAGTAGATGGAGTATCGGACACACGGGCACGTAAATGTCAGAATCATCAGAAATTGCTTACCTGCACAAGCACCTAAAACAGCAAGACAAGAGCCAAAAAATAGCACAGAAGATTAAGCTAAAAATCAATATAGATTATGTTGAATACTTAAAAGTATTAAATTCTGTGTTGATTGAATAACTCCTGTGATTATTAATTGAAAATTTCTGATAAATTAAAGTTATATGCTTGGTGATTTATGCCCGGGCTTCACTCTCCCGTTTTCCGATTCCCGACAGGTTGTGGGGTTTGTGTGCGCAGGCCTGTGGTGCACTGATGGATTTTTACTCTTCAAGAAGATCACTTTCAACCACAGAAGAACCTAAAAGCTGATTTTTTTTTTTTTTTTACAGCGGTTATAGTTTTAAAGTTGAAAAGCATTTTGAAGCATTTTGTGCTCATCTAAGCAAAAGTAGTAGAGACGGCTTTCTGTGGGTCTCTGCACAGAATTTTCCTTTAAGCAAATGACTGTGTGGGTGAGGCCAGTACTAGTAAAATGTGTTTTTCACAGCAAGATTGTTATTGACTACTCGTATGTATCTCTGTTTTTTCCGCTTCAAAACGAATGGTTGGTTTTAATTCAATTTATTAGGCCCAAACACGCTTGAAATATCCTCTTTCAGCAAATAGCAACTCGGTGAAGAACTTTATTTTGACATTCGGGGAAAAAAAGAAAGTCAAGATTTTCGTATTTTTGCAAGGCAGGCGACTGGATCAGTCATCATCTCCGCTTGTTTTGTCAATGACCTTGCTCATCCACCTTCTCATTCTGAAGACGTGAGTGTAGAAGCCGTACTTCCCCTCCCGGTCACAGCCCTCGCCCCAGGACACGATACCGATCTGATACCAGCGGTTATCTTCCGGGTTCTGAGGGGGAGAGAATTAAAAGGGGCGTAGACATCTACCACCAATACATTCAGGTCCAGTCACATGTCTGCAGGGATCTGCAGCCTATTCCAGCATATATAAAAGTAATCAGTTCACGTTGTAATTGTATTATATTAGCTTAGGTATACATTCTATGAGCAAAATAGATGGAATGACAAAAAAAATACCTTCATGACAAAAGGACCTCCACTGTCCCCTTCACATGCATCACCTGTCTGCTTCTCCTGAGGTTTGAATCCTGAAAAAAAGTTCAAGTTTAACATGCGTATGTATAATTATTGTAAATGTCCAATCGTTCCATAGGCTTCTGTTATTACAGCTTTTGGCGTTTTAATGAACATTTGTCATTTCATTTACCAGCACAGAACATGTTGTCTGTAATGCGGATGCTGGTAGAGTTTTTACAGGTGTCTTGCTCCACGATGGGCAGCTGGACCTGCTGGAGGTTGGCTGGGTGGGCCTTTGGCGTAGAGGTCCATGTCTCGTAAAGGTTTCCCCAGCCCGTGACACGACCCTTATACCCTGCGAACATCAGGCTGCAAAAGAGAAGATGATGACACGACCAAGCAGCCTGGACTTATCTGCTGCTTCATTTTTCATACATGGTGATTGGTAAATGAATTGCCACTACTAAATCTAAATGACATCTGCAATGAAAAAAAAAAAGTATGATAAGTATGCACCCGGACTAACTCTTTAAGGCCAATCAAAGCAGCTTACGTTTGAGCGATCTTCTTGCTTGGCAGACAAACCGGGTGTATTTTCTCTGTAAATTGGATGGGGTTCCGCATGTGCAAAAGGGCAATGTCCCGGTTCAGGTTGTCCTTCCAGTTGTATTTGGGGTGGACGATGATCTGATCGATGGCCACGATCTTCTCAGTGCCCCTCTCAAACCTGGGCAAAGCCACATTTGAAGCAACAGGAGCGTTCACGATATATATATTATGGTGTCCACACAAACAGCCTACTTGGAACGTGAGTGTTTTCCGATCCGAACAAGGATGTCGTCATTGGTGAAGTTCTTGTTCCACGGTGGGTAGAAGATACAGTGGGCAGCGGTGAGGATCCACTGGTCGCTAATGAGACTGGCCCCACAGAGCAGCTCCTGCGGGCTCCGCTTGTACAGCATCACCTGCCTGCCACCACCGGGGAGACGGCCGGTAAACGGCCCTGTAACAGTGCTGCCGCTACGGCGCCCCCTCCACACTTACCATGGCGCGCTCCCAACTTCTGCCTCTTCACCCCTCACGATCCTGCTGCCACGTTGCGATTCCAGCAGCTCGCCCTCCTTTTTATCCACTTTATTAGCCTTCTCAAACATGGGGCGCTCTCCGCACTCTACAGGTGATGCAAACAAGGGAACGAAACATGGGTCCCAAACGCCGTCTACTTTTTACTTTACTTTTACAGCATTTACCAGACGCCCTTATCCAGAGCGACTTACAATCAGTAGTTACAGAGACAGTCCCCCCCAGGAGACACTCAGGGTTAAGTGTCCTGCTCAGGGACACGAAGATAGTAAATGGGGTTTGAACCTGGGTCTTCGGGTTCATAGGCGGGTGTGTTACCCACTACGCTACTACCACCCTACTGTTCAATGGCGATGTTTGAAGAGAGCGTCTCTTACCAAGCTCTCCGCCGCCAAACGTAGCCGTGTTGAAATAAAGAGACCTGGGACCGCTGAGCACAGTCCTCTGCCGAGTGTCACTCTGGACGAAAGCATCCAACGGCTCATCTGGGGGGAGAAAAGGTCCAAAACACCATCGGACTTCTAACATCTAAAACTTCTAAACTCTAAAGTTAGTGTTTAGAAGTAGTTTGGTCCTTTCCATGGACGAGCGCCACTCACCGCACAGTTCTAAATCGCAGTAGTCCATTGTGACATTAGGCCGGTCCACGTAGCACCACGGCCCCTCCATGTCGCCATCCGGGTTCCTGCAGTGGTTCTGCACCAGCGTGACTTCCTTGAGGAAGCTCTTCCCGCCAGAGTGCTTGAGCGCCTTTGGCGAGCTCCACTGGAGGCACTTCAAGCCCTTCACGGTCACCGAGAGGTCCCCGGCGTAGTCCACACCACTGCCACTCAGGCAGTGGCTCTCGGCATGTAAAGCTTTATCTCCTGGCGCCCTGGTCTGGATGGTTGTGGGAACGTAAGGTTCTCCTGTCGGTCCAAACCACCACAAATGTCAACATTAATGGGCCGTTTTCTCCGTATGTCATCTGAGAAGGAGGGTGACGGTACCGCATTTTGGGACGTTGCAGCGTTCTCTGCGGACCGCGGGGTCGCGTGTGAAGCACCAGGGCCCACTGGGGCTCTTATCTGGGTTTCGACAGTGATTTTCTTCCAGGGACGTCTCCAGAGACACGTTGAACTCCCTGAAGTGCATTGGTGAAAAGGAACGTACGGTTAGCAGACGCGTACGGATCGGAATACGTTTTTTTTTTCCACCCTGGGAAACACGTACGTGATCTTGTGTGGGAAATTGCTCGTCCAGTACTGGCATATCTTTCCAGTGGAAGTGACGGACACGTCACCTTTGTAGTTCACGCCGAGACTCCCGGAGCACCGACCTGTACGTCACAATTAAAACAAGTCTGAAGCAGCGCGTGCCAATGGGGGGGACGGGACGGGACGAGAATGTGTCATCTGCGGTAAATACCGTCCAGGCAGGACCGCGTTCTCTCAATGGTCTTCGGTGCTCTGGCCAGTTCTGTGCCTTTACAGTCTGTAGACGGCAGAGGTCACCTTTTTACTAACCGAGACAAACAACTTTTGAGGTCTTTCAGTTCATGTCCAATTAATAAAGAATAAAATAAAGTGATGTGATTGTCACTTGTGAGACACTGCAGCACAGCACACGGTGCACACAGTGAAATTGGTCCTCTGTATTTAACCATCACCCTTGGGGAGCAGTGTGTGGGGCGGTACCTTCATCAAGGGGACCTCAGTGGGATTCGAACAGACAACCTTCTGATTACGGGGCCGCTTCCTTCACCGCTAGACCACCACTGCCCCATAAAGTGAAGTGATTGTCACTTTTGATACACTGCAGCACAGCACACGGTGCACACAGTGAAATGTGTCCTCTGTATTTAACAATCACCCTTGGTGAGCAGTGGGCAGCCATGACAGGCGCCCGGGGAGCCGTGTGCTCAGTGGCACCTTGGCGGGTCGGGATTCGAACCGGCAACCTTCTGATTACGGGGCCGCTTCCTTAACCGCTAGGCCACCGCCGCCCCAGTTAAAGAGTAAAGTAAATTAGTCAATAAAGGACGATGGCGGCCTTTTCTCCGCACCTCCGGCGCTGTCCTTTTGCCCCAGGGTTAAACAGAGCCTATTTGCTCACGATGGCGTAACCGACGTCAGAGACGAAGCCTTACCTACATATTTGGCCCAAAACTTTTCCTGCGACGCAGAAATGAGGGGGGAAAAAAAAGCAGAAAGACGTGATGGTGATGAACAAAACTGTGCCAACATTGTACGAGAATCAAGTCCAATCAAAAAAGGGACTGACATTTAATGTAATGAGAAAAAAAGACAAGATGCTGGGCTGAGCTGCTCAGTCCATTGTCCTCACCGTCGCGTCGTCCTGCTCGAACACTTCTCGAGCTTCCTCGCGGTTGCAAATCTCCTCCACGCATTCGCGCTCCAGATTGCCCGGCTTCGCCTCCTCGAACATGTGATTCGCCCGCTTGGGCCTGACGAAGACCCGAGAGGCTCTTTTGCCGTCAATAAATACTGGCAACACACAAAGCGGGTCCGCATCAGTCGAACAAATCAGGACGCGTCACCGGGTATTATTCATCCCGGACCCGCACGCTCTTACCATCTTCACCACGGCCGGCGTGGAGAACGCCGCCGATGGACAGGCTCAGGAGGAGAGCGGCCGTGAATCCACCCATGGTCCCCGCAGGCTGAGGCAGGATGCCTGTTCTGGCGCAACGTCCGCAGCCGCCGGCGGGTTAATATTAAACTACCGGGGTTCCCGGTAGCGCGGCCCAGCTCGTGTCGGGAGGCGGAACGTCGGCAAGTCGCCGATATAAAACGCCGCGTTCTGATTATGATTCCTGATTCAGTGATGCAGAAAACATTTACATTTACGCCACTTACCAGACGTCATTATCCAGAGTGACTTACAATCAGTAGGTACAGGGACAGTCCCCCCCCTGGACACACTCAGGGTTAAGTGTCTTGCTGAGGGACACGATGGTTGTTAGTGGGATTTGAACCTGGGTCCCGCTAGGCTACTACCACCCTATAGATGAGATTGGATTCAGATTCCCTTTGATGTTCGACATGTTCGATGTGCAGGACTGCTGGAAAACCGTCCCCGCCATCTGTGAAATTCGGTGACTGAATCAAACGCGACGGTCACATATTACTTCAAAACCCCGCGTGTGTCAATTCACGGTCCGAATCTTCATAAATTATGGATTATTACTCGGAACGTCTACGACTGCTTGATGAAGCAGAACACACGAGTTGCCCAACACCCCGAAACTCAAACCAAACAGCGAGGAGACAAGGTCCATCTCGCAGGGGAGTCAATATTTACTTGAAATGGCCGTCGCTAAATGCTCAGAAGAACCAGGAGGAGTGAGAAAGTGGCTTCTATCAAGTTGTGCGATGTTTATTACTGTATTATTATACAAAAAAAAAACCACATCAAAATCCTGATTCTACCTCTATGGTTTCGGCCACAGAGCTGAGTGCATCTTCTCCTTGAAGGATGACCATGTTGCCGTGCATTCCCTGCTCCTGCACGACGATGCACTTTGAGGAGGCGTCCGCGACAAGGATCTCGATGATGTCCTTGTTCAGGTGGAACTGTCCGGGCTCCTGCTCGGCCACGCCCTTTGTCAAGTCTGAATCCTCCTGGAAGGAGCTGGAACTGACGATGACTTCCTCTGCATGGGGCATGAGGGCCACGTCCTCAATGGCCTGAACGTAGACCACCGGCTCAGGAACGTCCATCGAGGCCTTCGTCCTTCTGGGCCTGCCCCTCACTGGGGCGGGGTGGCTCGAGTCCAGAGCTTCATCCAGCTTCTTCCTGTGGGACAGCTGGTGCCGCGCCAGACTCTGCATCAGCGTGTAGCCGGCGCCGCACGTCGAGCACTTGTAGGGCTTGTCCTCCAGGTGGGACTTCATGTGCCTGCGCAGCTTGGTGGCCATGGTGTAGGCCTTCCCGCACGCGTCGCACTTGTGCGGCCTCTCGCCGGTGTGCAGGCGCTCGTGGGCGCGCAGCGTGTGGGGGTCCCGCAGGGACTTCCCGCACACCGGGCAGAGGTAGACCTCGCCGGTGTGCGAGATGAGGTGGCGCCGGAGCTCGGGCACCTGCGAGAAGCGCTGCTGGCAGTGGCGGCACTCGTACGGCCGCTCGCCCGTGTGGATGCGCAGGTGGCCCAGCAGGTTGCCCCGCTGGCGGAACGTCTTGCCGCAGTGCGGGCACGGGTACGGCCGCTCGCCCGTGTGCAGGCGCATGTGGTTCCTGAGCGAGCCCGAGTTGGCCAGCTCCTTGTGGCACTCGGGGCACTTGGTCTTGGGGGGCCGGCGGTTGGCCTCCTTGGCCCTGTGCGCCTCCCTGTGGATGCGCAGGGACGGCCGGCGGGCGAAGGCCTTGCCGCACACGTCGCAGACGAAGGGCTTCTGGCCGGTGTGGAGGACCTGGTGCTCCTTCAGGTCCCGCTTCAGGCCGTAGCTCTTGTCGCACTGCTGGCACTTGAACGGCCTTTGGCCCTGGTGCATCAGGAGGTGGGCGCGGAAGCTCTCCTGGGAACTGTAGTTCTTCCCGCACTCGGTGCAAAGGTAGGGCTTCAGGCTGGAGTGGGTGAACTTGTGCTTCTTCAAGTGGCACATCTGGAAGAAGCGCTTGTCGCACTGGTCGCACTCGTACCGCCTTTCCCGCGCGGCGAGGTGGAAGGGTGCCGGCGTGGGCGCGTTTTGACTGGCATCTCCGTCCGACCGCCGCCCGTTTTGTCTCTCCGGGCGCGTGTGGGCGCGCCCGGCGAGGGAGTGCACCTTCCGGGGCTTGGCGGCGAGGCGAGAACTGGCCCTGAGAGTGCCCGCCGGTAATTTAGACAGTTTCCGGCCCTTCGCTTCCTCGTCATTCGGCGATTCCTCTGCTTTGGCAAGGCTGAAAGGTCCATCTTGTCTTAAAGTATGGATGTCAGGTGCGTCTGAACTAGTCTTGGTTTCATTCTCTTCCCTGTTCTGAGTAACTTTGCCTGATGAGCAGTTTTGGTTTGGCTTCTTTTTCAACTTGCAAATAAAGGGTTTCATCCTCTTCATCTGAAAATGGATGGTGGTAACTGTCTCATTTCCAACCGACGCCACGTCCTCTGTGCTTCTTCCTTTGGGGCTTTCTGCATAAACGATGTCAGGACCTACCAAAAAAAAAAAGAAGAAAATTCAATATTATGTAGTGAATCAAATTTAAGCAGACCGACAACATCTATCACCGGCTCCCTCATTTCAAGGTCCCCTGACATTATTTTTATTATTTTTTTCGGTCTTGTTGGTCCCCTAATACTGTATTAAACGTCTTTTTAGGGAAGTGGTGGGAAATTCATGAGAGATGGGGCAAAAAAACATTGGAGGTAATCTTTCCCCTTATGACGTCACAAGGGGCCAAATTTCAGATCCGATCGTCTGAGCTGCCACTCTCTGACCAGTGAAGCAGAATGATCTAAATACTCTTTACACCTATCGCCATCTCTAGCCACTGCAGGACCATATTAATGTTAAATAATCTCACAAAGTCACATTTTCATAATTACTATTTCATACCTGCAGATTGCACATTCTGACATTTAAAGATGTTTTCTATGGACTCAGTCACTCCTCCATATACTTCTGCTGCTTCTTTGTTTCTTCCATGGTCAGCTTGATCTTCACAATCTTGAGATTTCGGTGTCGGGTCTCCCAACGGCTCCTGGGTCATTGTCTGGTTCTCCACCCAGAGAAGAAGTTCTGTTCCTGGAGTGATATCTTCAGAAACCTGGAGCCACAGCTTTCCACCAACTTCGTGTAGCCGGACATTCTGCTCCTCTTCACTTTTAGCATTACAAGCAAACCTGGGGATGAAGGGGGTGAATCTTTCATTAATATAATAATTCTGAGCAAAACACCGTCCCCACACACTGCTACCTGGGCGTCTGTCATGGCTGCCAACTGCTCACCAAGGGTGATGGTTAAAAGCAAAGGACACATTTCACCATGTCACCATGTGCTGTGCTGCAGCGTCTCACAATGACGGTCACTTCACTATTTTAAATGAGTATGTGCCTCAAAATGCTCTGTTGCTGTAAATAATGCTGAAATCCTTACCTCAACCAATAAATCCTCTCTGCCAGCTGCTCTTTAGACGCTCGTAAGAACGTTTCCTCCCCCAGCTGCTGAAATGCCAATAAAGGCGAAATTGAAAAAAGCTCAGTTGGTCAACCGAAATCACAGAAGAACGCTGCCAGGACTGAAAGGTGCAATACTTCATTTAATTCCCCGTCAGCATGGGCTTGCTCTTCGAGGCGCAAGATTGCTCCCCGCTGCAGTGCATTCCCCACGCACCACAGGCCCAGACCCCCGTCTTTGGCCAGGGAAGGACCCACGGTCAGTCCGCGGGGAACAGCACTTAGGACGCTGTCCAGGGACTCTTGGTGTGATGTCCATTGCTTCATCTTTTGGAACTTCTTGGGGTATAGTCATAATCCCATTGCTGTAGGTAAAAAGGGAAAAGATGCACAATGTTTAGAACGTATACACTGCAAACATGGCTGGTTCTGAAACGTAATGTGACATATACTATATATGTATTTTCTGGCCACCTAAATAATGTGCTATTGAAAACTTCAGTCGGCTCCATGTTTGTTGCATGTACTAAAACGCCTTTCCACACTTCATGTAGCAGATGTAAAAGACGGAGCACGTTGAAAGTAGGGACTTTTTACTGCGCATGCGCATTCTCGCCAGGCTTTCCCGATGGTACCTGATCAGCATGTCGGGGAGGGATCATGTGCAAAATAAAAACTATGAAATGTGGCGCGGTGGATTCCTGGAATATTTCAAACAAGCGTTTGCTTGGCTAAGGCTTTGGGACATTTAATAAAGTTCGAAGAAAGTAATGCGCGGTGCGGTTGTTATTATGCTTGTGCATATAATCACAGCAATAATGATACGACTTAAGTTATGACTTTTTATTATAGGAATACTAAGAAGAGCAGTGAGCTGCTGCGAGTTTCAACGTGTCTGCCATGCACCTTCGGGTCGTGGTTAACGCTAACAAGCTACCGCCGTTGGTTCCTATGCATGAATCCGAATCGTCCGAATCGGCGTGTGTCGCGGCGACGCGGCGCCAGCGCTCTGGACCCAACTCGATCCCTCGGCGCCGCGGCCCGCCGCTCCGACCACAACTCCGGGCAAAACCTTCGTGCTCCAGCCGGCGGAGCGCCTCTCCGGAAATGACGTCGGGCTGGCGCGCCTTCGTAATACTGCCTGCTGGAAACACTTTTTATTTTTCGCCGCCAAACGACTGTGCGCGTACTCGCAAAAACAACAAACCAACGAAAAAAGAAACGTTAGAATTATGTACCGTTCTGTAGATTATTCTTCTGCTTGTTGTTGGTCCCCCCAGTGGTTTGGTAATTTAGAGACAGCGTTAGGTACGCTTAGGTCGACATGTTGTTCCCTTCGGGCTTATTTTGAAGTTGCACAGCTAAGACCATTGTTTTGCTCGCGTAATAAACAGTTATATGACTTTTTTTTTTTACTTTAGCTCATTATAATATAATTTCATGCAGGGTGAAAAGAAAGGAGGGAGGCTCGTCGTTTTATTAAGATCGTGGCTCATGAGGGAAGCACAGTGGGCCCAACAGAGAATAACACTAAACACTAACTAACTCTAAGTAATAACAATAATCCAACAGAGAATAACACTAACTAATAACAATAACCCTAGTTAGCAGAACATGGTTGATATGACAGAAAAGAGATGAAGAAAAACGCTGCTCTTGTACGCATGTACCTCATTTCTGACACTGGCTAAACGCTTCTCACCTTGCTCCAGGGGGGTAAGCCTTAACGGACTAACATTGGGCTAAGCACATCTCATCTGGCCCCAGGGGGTCTAAACATGCACGTTGAATTGTCAAAAGGAACAGCACTTTTATAAAAGACATAATAAAAGATGTAGGTTTAATTTTTTTTTTTTTTGATCGCATACATTTTTATAAGACATATTGTCAGAGAACCTCCAAAGCTGCTTTTGCGTGAGTTTTTGACCCAAAACGGGTGCTCTTAAAATCGGACATGTTCAGGCAGGGGGGGTCTTTGTGTCCTGGAGCTGTGGGCACGTGCCCAACCAGTGCCCCCCCCCCGTCCAGCACTCTCACAAGCCCTCACTAACACTCTCCGGACATCATGCACATGCACTGGGCTTAAAATATCTCCCCCTGACCCCACCTGCTGGACAAAGCTGGAAAAATCGGCTAAGTTAAAAAATGATGAAAAAATGGCAAAGTCCAGACCCGTCATAAGCCCAAACTCACACTCCCCGGACATTGTGCACTTGGCCTGGGTTAAGCACTTCTCACCTTGCCCCAGGGGGGCTTGCACATCAGCCCACTGTTCATGAACCTTCTGCCTGGCTGTCATAAGCCGTCTGACAGGAGCCTTCATTCTCATTCTGACAATGCCCAGGAATCCTTACCCTCAAAAGAGACCTGTATTGTTATTTTTCGTCACTACCTCCCCGAGCATCCCTGCCAGGGCTCAGCGCTCGTTTGCATGTATTAGCTCTGGAATTGCCACAGTTATCCAAATATGGGTGGAGCGGTCAAAGGAACCATAACTGATTTAATGAGCCATCCGTAGTTTCACTGTACCCGACGTGTGCACTTACACCTGCATGGCTTAATCTTTGAGACAAGCATATGCTACTGGCAAGATCAACCAGGTAGCTACTCGCACCCCCAGCCACGCTGGTGGGGCTTGGAGGCCGATCCGATGGAACGAGCACGAGGAGGATGCCCCCGTTCGGCTTCTGTTCCCTGCAGCCTCCGAGTTTTATGCGTCCAGGGGCCTTCACCTAGCGCCTGTGGCGAATGCCCTCAGCTTGAGCACTCGAGACAGGACCCAGGGTTGGCACACGCTCTCTCCGTAAAAGAAAAAGAAGCAGGCCCCCCGGACCGGCAGCCACTGCGGCTGGTCAGCTTTTTTTCAGATGTGAGCTTGTCCGATTTTTGAAGCGCCCGTTTCGGTCAGAAAATCAACCAAAATCAGCTTTGCGGGTTGAAGAAAAAGCAGCTTTGAAAGCTCTCTGAATATATGTCCTCCGGGGGGCACTGGCTGGGCACATGCCCACAGCTCCAGGACACAAAGACCCCCCCTGCCTGAGCATGTCCGATTTTAAGAGCACCCGTTTCGGTCAAAAACTCACGCAAAAGCAGCTTTGGAGGTTCTCTGACAATATGTCCTCCGGGGGGCATTAGCTGGGCACGCACTCACAGCTCCAGGACACAAGGACAACGCCTGCGTGAGCATGTCCAATTTTTAGAGCACCCGTTTCGGTCAAAAACTCACCCAAAAGCAGCTTTGGAGGTTTCTGAAAATTTGACCTCCAGGAGGTGCCGGGCACGCGCCCACACTCAGTGTCCAACCTGCAGGGAACTCTGGGCAGATCAGATACTTCCTTGAAGTGTCCCTGCTTGGGCCCAGCATCACTGAAAAGTGTGTTTCTCAAAATCGGACGGATACCCCTTTGGACTACCTAGACTTTGTTGAGAACCAGCGAGGCCGAGCTCTCAAAAAGTGTCAAGAAACCGACTGACCTCAGCCTTGGAAGTCCCCTGTGGCAACTGGTGCCAAAATTTTGAGGTGCTAGAAATTTCTTTGGTCATATTTTCAGATTTTTCTCATCAAAAGGTGTACCAGGGCTAGTTGTACCAGGGTCAGTTGTATCAGGGTTGGTTTTACCAGGGTTAGTTGTACCAAGGTGTCCATTGCTGGATTTTTTTAACTTTTCTACCCCTCTGAACTACCTCGACTTTTTTAAGAACCAGAGAGGCCGAGCTCTCACTGTGTAAATGATTTCGATGCACCCTGGTCGGGCAGGAAACCGTCCGACCTCAGCCTTGGAAGTCCCCTTTGGACTTTCTCATTTTTTCCACTTTTCCACTTCTGACTTAGGTTTTTTTTGGACTTTGTCATTTTTTCCACTTTTCCACTTCTGACTTTTTTTGTGGACTTTGCCATTTTTTTTAGCATTTTACAATAATTTTTAGTAAAACAAAAGGCCTCAGGAAAAATAAGAAAGACAGCATTGACCAAGCCCTGTGGTTGTTGTCAACGCAAATAATAAGAAAAGCATGTGGCGAAAGCATTTCTGGTAATTTCAGATACTTTTCTTGTTATAATGACACAAAAGGCACCACTCTCCGGTTCGTTTTGACAATAAGAAAACTGTGCGCCTAGCCAAACAGAGAATAACACTAAACACTAACTAACACTAACTATAACAATAACCCAATAACCCTAATAATAATAACCCAACCCAACACTAAACACTAAATAACAGTAACTAATAACAATAACCCAACAGACGATAACATTAAACACTAACTAACACTAACTAATAACAATAACCCAACAGAGAATAACCGTAAACACTAAATAACAGTAACTAATAACAATAACCTAACAGAGGATAACACTAAACACTAACTGACACTAACTAATGACAATTACCCAACAGAGAATAACACTAAACACTAACTAATAACAATAACCCAACAGAGAATGAAGACTTGAAGATTGGACAAGGACAAAGGCAACAGTAATTAATTTGACAAAATTAAAAATATAGAATTGCCTTCTTTGTCTGTTGTTCAAATACTCTCCAAAATACATCCTAGCTTTTTATCTTAGCACCAAATAAACAGTTTGTTGTCCACTGGGGTTCACATACGGACCTCAAACTGCCTTTGTGAGCATAAGGGGAAAAACATCTTTGATCTTCTGTTATTACCATTATTATTATTATGTCATATTGCTCTCCATGAACCTGAAATGACTGACTGACAGGCTGAATAGCACAAGGTTCTTTCATCCACCATTTAATCATGATGCTGTAAAAATGAGGGAAATTGCGGGGGCACTTTTCTTTTATTAGCCGAACCTGGGAAGTAGGCCTGTACATTCAGCCTGTTGTCCCTACAAAGCCTCGGCGAAACTGAATTAAGGCCTCAGAAAAGCATTATCTGTGTCCTGATTCATTTCCAGTGTAACCGAAGATTGGTAATTAGTGCAGAGCTGTTGGCATTTGCGACGGACTCAATGAAGGAGCGTGTAAGCGCTTATTATCGCCTCTGATCCGTCAGCCAGCGGAGACGCTGCAGACAGGAATGTGTGGCAACGTCCCTAATAGGCAGCAAGTCTCCCGTATGGGAGACACGCCTCCTCTGACCGACTGCTACACCTGTCACGAGACATTCTGAGGGACATTTGTTTCCTCCTTTTTCCATTTCAACAGACTGGCATGTATGACCACGCCCTGCTCTGAACCAGTGGGTCACACAGCCATCGAGCATTGACTTTATTCTTAATGAGGAGTTTGTGGCCTCTGCAGACCTCAGCATCTTCGTCTGTTTCATTTACATTTTAGCACCGAGGTCAGTAAAACACGAGGTTCTTAAAATGTAATGTGTTTTTATTATTCTTCTTATGGGAAGTATATTATTTACTTCAACCAGACACCATTACAGTCAGTATTTACAAGGACAGTCCTCCTGGAGACAGTCAGGGTTAAGTGTCACTTGGCTACTACCAGCCCATTTAGACCTTAACCTCTTTATGACTCTCTAATTGTATTTGTATTGTATTTTGTTGTGTTGCCTGAGAGACAACAACGGCCGGAACCAGATTCCTTGTGTTAGTTCTAACAAGCATCCAACAGACACCGTCCCGTTGTCTCTGCTTATAACATTCAATTACATTGGTAATTATGCAAATGCAGGGTTCAAATAATACAACTAGTTTACTTTTATGGTGCAGTGTAAGCAAAAATAAGATCACAGTCGGTGATCGTGACATGGCAGGAAAGGAAGGACACAATCACCCGACCCACAGACGAAGGGAAATAATAATATACAGACAGGGCAAGGGGACCATCATGTAACACAGTAACACACACACAGAACATAATATAGTTCACAATGACCGAACGAGGACAAGACACAGCAAGGATACAACAATACTCATACAAACAGGTTATACACACACACACACACTTTCATCATGTAGCATCCCCTAATGTCTCCTTCAGTGCAGACATGTATGCAGAAAATAGTAAATACACAAAATACCATAAGGTTTCAGAAATTCCAAAATGACAGAGCTGTATAACATGGAAAAAATAAACCACCTTAATAAGTAACCTTAAGTACAGTGACCGAGCCTGGAAGCTTCCGGACAGAATTCTTCATGTTCTGGTGGCAGTATAAGGGATTTTAAATCTGTGATGGAGTCGTGCAGGCTGTGTTTTAGGTGCCAGGCTTACACCAATAACCTATTATGCAACCTTAATAAAGAAAAAACAACACACACGTTTAATATTACGAAGAGTGTGTTCTGTTCTCTCCGTGAATATAGGGCATAATGTGTCAGGAATACCAAAGAAATGAAAAAGTGAGTGTGTGTGAAGTCGTACTCAAATCATTATTAGTGCCATGAATGATTGTTTTGGACCTAATACTAAACATGTATTGATAATTATGTATGTACCCATGTTTGGTTCTTTATGGTTCCTCTCCGACCAGTGTGGTCATCGTCCATTTAAACCCAGAAGACTTTCCTTCATGGAGATCCCTCAGCCCACACTAGAGGGGGCTTTTTCTTTCCCAGAAGGTCATTGAAGTCGCTCTGGATAAGGGCGTCTGATAAATGCTGTAAATGTAAATGTAGGACGCTGTTATGGGACATAACATTCAAGTCGTTTCTTCTACGTCACTTCTTCTACATGCACCGCCCACGCCTGCCCTTTGTGGAACATCTGGGATGTTTAATTACTGGTTTCATGCGAGCATTTACATGGTAATGAATCATTTAACAAGTCTAATAGGCTCAGCCGAGGCATCGAAAGCAAAGAATTACCTCTCATTAGAATGAATTACCATTCAAATGAATTGCTAATAGATTTTTAGTTCATCATTGCTGTACCTGTGCAGGATCATACTCCAGACAGAGAATCCACTTCAAGGTTCCGATTCATAAGACGTCCATCAGAATCGGAATATGATCCGTAATGGGTTTTTTTTTTGGTAACATGAAATAAATGTGATTGGCCGTTTAATCATCTAATGCAAATATTTGTGAATATTTCAGAATGCAAAGTATCATGAAGCTCGTAAATCCCTTCATGAAAGCTTTCCCTCGCCCCTGGTTTAGATGCTGGCAGCAGCAAATCTCTGCAACACTTTTCATTTCTGACAATGTGTAGCAGAGTTGATGAAGTGGCCCTTCCGTTCCACGATTAAGCAGCGTGGAGGTGCAGGAGCCACTCGCCAAAACTCGTTTTAGGGTTTAATTACACAGCAGGAGCAGTGGCAAGCAAGCTAGACTCATTAAAAAGCTTCAAGCGGCTAGTTTCTCTGTCAAGAGCTCGTTTCCGTGCACAAAATGCATTCTGTGTCAGCCTACAGCTTGCTCCATTTAGCAAACCATAAAGGCAAGACGTCGTCCCTTCATTTTGTTCACAGAAATTAAAAAGCACCCTTTTGACATCAGCACCTGACATTTTATGAACAGAATCTGTATTGTGTGAAGGACAGAATTTTTTTATTGTCATTTTGTCCATGAAATTCAATGTCTTTAATCCCTGTGAATTTCATGCATGCATGTGGTATTCGTTGAGACGATGTTATTAAGAACCTAAATAGGCGATTACAGTATGTGTCATTTTGTGGTCTTCTGGGGAATCCAGATCATTGTCTTTCTGTTTTAGTAAAACAGTCAAATGTCTCAGTATTACAGTGTTCTGTAGGTGGTGGTAGTAGCCTAGTGGTAACACACTCACCTATGAACCAGAAGACCCAGGTTCAAACCCCACTTACTACCATTGTGTCCCTTAGCAGGACACTTAACCCTGAGTGTCTCCAGGGGGGACTGTCCCTGTAACTAGTGGTTGTAAATCGCTCTGGATAAGGGCGTCTGGTCAATGCTGCAAATGTAAAATGTGTTCTTTGATCGGGTGTGACCTTGGTCGAAAAGCCCTTCATAGAGGCATTGATTCCCAGGTTGGGTCTGCATAATGAGCTGAGGAGAGAGGTGGACGCCACATCCCCGTCATCTTTACTGCAGCATGTGGTCCATTCACCCTAAAAATGTCCCCCGCTTCTTCCTACACGGACAACGCACACCTGCCTCTGCAATCAGAAGCTGATGAATTATTCACCAGAGGAACCGGAGGAACCCCACATATGGAGAGTGTTGGTGCTGCTAAAAACCTTTTTATGGGAAGCACTTTCATTCGGTCTGTGACGTCAGGACAAACAAGCAAATCCAGAATTGAACAGCTGAACATTCAGCATATGAAAATTCCTCGGCTCTTCGAACACGGACATTTTCTATCTCACTTTATGTCTCACGATTAAATTGAATATAATCTCATGCAGCAATGTCATCAGAAATGTAATTTCCGAACCATGATTGCATGCATATGGTTAATTAAGATTCATGGCATATATGCAATGCAGAGCACGTTCAGATGTTGTCCAGTATGAGATCCGGTGGTGTCAGAGCTCTGAGGATCATATCAGGGTGGGTTTGATGGCTCTGTCACTTCCCCCGCTTTTCTTTTCTTTTTTTAACAATATGGCTGGAACCCCTGTATCTGGCGCGTTACGTAAGAGCCCAGGAACAGCCTTCATCATTAATTCAGCCGCGCTCTCTGCTTGGTGAGGAGGAAGCGGCGGGAGGCTGCGGACATGGAGCAAGACGGGTTTCTGCTTCCCATTTTTGCCGCAGTTGCCGCGGCTGCAAGATAAAAAGAACTGATAAAAGGAACAGTACTGAGGTTGACCTGGTTCATCTCGTAACTCGTCACAACCTGAACACCATTACTGCCAGCACTCTGCACTTTTAACTGGAGTATTACACCCTGCACTTTAATCTCTCACACTGTGCTGCTGTTATTTATTTACTGTCATTATTATCATAGTATATAATATACCATGTACACTCTATACTAAATACATCCAGACTCAGATATAATGTCATATCTCTACTACTGCCGTTATTATCATAGTATATAATATACCATGTACACTCTATACTAAATACATCCAGACTCAGATATAATGTCATATCTCTACTACTGCCGTTATTATCATAGTATATAATATACCAGTTACACTCTATACTAAATACATCCACACTCAGATATACTGTCATATCTCTACTACTGCCGTTATTATCATAGTATATTATATAATATGAACACTCTACACTAAATACATCCACACTCAGATATAATGTCATATCTCTACTACTGCCGTTATTATCATAGTATATAATATACCATGTACACTCTATACTAAATACATCCAAACTCAGATATAATGTCATATCTCTACTACTGCCGTTATTATCATAGTATATAATATACCATGTACACTCTATACTAAATACATCCACACTCAGATATAATGTCATATCTCTACCACTGCCGTTATTATCATAGTATATAATATACCAGTTACACTCTATACTAAATACATCCACACTCAGATATAATGTCATATCTCTACTACTGCCGTTATTATCATAGTATATAATATACCAGTTACACTCTATACTAAATACATCCACACTCAGATATAATGTCATATCTCTACTACTGCCGTTATTATCATAGTATATAATATACCATGTACACTCTATACTAAATACATCCAGACTCAGATATAATGTCATATCTCTACTACTGCCGTTATTATCATAGTATATAATATACCATGTACACTCTATACTAAATACATCCACACTCAGATATAATGTCATATCTCTACTACTGCCGTTATTATCATAGTATATAATATACCATGTACACTCTATACTAAATACATCCAGACTCAGATATAATGTCATATCTCTACTACTGCCGTTATTATCATAGTATATAATATACCAGTTACACTCTATACTAAATACATCCACACTCAGATATACTGTCATATCTCTACTACTGCCGTTATTATCATAGTATATAATATACCATGTACACTCTATACTAAATACATCCACACTCAGATATAATGTCATATCTCTACTACTGCCGTTATTATCAAAGTATATTATATAATATGAACACTCTACACTAAATACATCCACACTCAGATATAATGTCATATCTCTACTACTGCCGTTATTATCATAGTATATAATATACCATGTACACTCTATACTAAATACATCCACACTCAGATATAATGTCATTGCTGCCAATTGTCTTGTCTCTCTGTGTACTTGTATATGGTGAGAGGACAATAAAGCAGACTTGCAGTGTGTGGGTCACATGGAAGCAAATGTTGAAAGTGAATGTGATGTGATTGTCATTGTGAAACACTGCAGCACAGCACACGTTCATGTTCAAGCTGAGACAAAGAAATAATATAACAAACAATAACCATGCAGTATGATTGTGAGTGAAAATCACATTTATTGCACACAGCTGCTGGTAACACTGTTACACACACCGCTACAGCAAAGCACCTCGTGAGCCGACGGAGCACCTGGACAGATTCTTTAAAATCTCAGCATTCCACGATGCAGCATTATGCAAATTTGTACAACTATGTGACTGCTGGGATTTAACAACATAAACAGAACGGAATCAGCAAACGTCCTGAAAATAGAGTGGATATGTAATCATAAGGCATACATTGATTTCTTTTTTTAATATTTTGTAATCTAGGTCACTGTCTTACATAATATGCCTACTTATAAATGGTTTTGTAATACGCTGGCACCTGCTTTTTACAATAAAAACACACCTCATGTACTGTATATATTGCTGTATCTTTGAATAGGTAACACATATGTACAGATATGTACAGAGAGTGCAGGGATGCTGCAGGAGACCGAGATCCGGCTATTTTTTTCCCCAGTTTTCCCATTTTGGGACGAGGGTGTGGCTGAACACATTTTTTTCCTGATTAGGTTTGACGTGTTTCGGTGGCGAGCTGATCAATTTCTTTCAAGTTTCAGGGAGTCGAGCCAATGATTATGATTTCTGCACACGACATTCATTTTATGGATTTATATCCTCTTGAGTTAAAACAAACAGGAACAAGAAGGGACTGCTTGTTAGGGATCTGTATATTTTCAAGCATTCTGACTAGTGAATTAGTAAGTGTGAAAGATTAAATCAAGACATTTATATAATAGTAAAATGATATGAATTCATATTATAAATGTCACATTAGAAACACATTCATAGCAGATTGGACTTTGGTGTAAAGCAGGCTTAATGCCTGGAAAATTTTCAACATTCGCATCAGAATAACCATAATTTTATAGTGCTTCATTGAATATTTCCAGAGAGATTGGGATCAGTGCTACAATTAATTGCTACTTTAGGAATTTTAGCCATGTCTAAACTGCATTAGTTATGATATTAGAGCGGACTGATGCTTGAAGGGCCATAATTTGAGCTAAAATGCCCAAATCTTGTCATTTTCCATGGACTGGAGAAACTTGCCATTGTGATTGCATGAACTCTGTTGTGCATCGATCTTGGTTCTGCGACGTGGTGGCAGACTGAAGCAGTAAACATTTTTTCGGTGTCACTGGGCTCCCTGTCCTGGGTGTTTTGCATTATCGGCATACGCCCAGGAGAACACTTATCTTCATGGGAGCTCCAGATGTGTCTGATCTGTGTCTGCAAAGTGAAACCGAGGCAGGTCTAGTGCCCCTGCTGGCTGGTTTTAATGAGGCGTTCAGCTCTGGCTCTATGATGTTATGCACCAATAAAATAGTCAGTTGTCCACTTTTCTACATCTGCATTGTCTAATTTCTGCATTTTTTAGAAGGCAGGGCTAGTCTTGGGAATTAAGTCGTGACCAGCTGCATTATGGGAAGGGCTCCAAAACCAGCACACTTGACATCAACTCTCATTGTTCCTCTGCAGACTCAGGATCCAATTTCTTTTGTACAGACTTGACTTTTCTGACTAAGTTGAGATCATCACAGTAAAATTAATTATAGAGTGGCCATGATTTGTAGACATTTAACATGAAATATCGGTACAGTTGGGAGTTTAATTCCCTGATGCTCTGTCTAGAAGAATGAAGAACTCAAGTCTCCTACTACTAGTGTCACATGTCCATGAACTCCCTGAAGAATGTGGGTTGTCTTCATTAAGTGACAGCATTCAAGCGAACAGGGGGTGCCACATGGCGATCTGCTTGCGCGGGTTGTCTAGCATCTGCTGCCAGTGCTGGAGGCCGGTGCCCGAGGCCTGCAGGCCCAGCTGGCAGCGGCCAAGGGACTCCAGCTCGCCGGGTCTGAGCAGGTTCAGCACCTCCAGGTCCAGGCTGGACTTGGCCAGGAGCTCGCGGGGCACCTCCAGCATCATCATCTCGTTCCACACCGGGTTGATTTTGTGCTTGACGCGCCGCGTCTGCTTCTTCTTCAGCTTGGTGGACTGGTGCCTGAGGGCCAACTTCACCGACAGGTCTGGGGATGGATTATTTATAATCCCATAATTATGAAAAATAAAAGAAACATTGCTATTCTTTAGAGGAATATGTCTATATGAGATGTTGCACAGATGTATTAAAGACTGAAAATTTTCTTTTATGATTAAGACCCATCTGAGCTGCACTTTATGCACCTTTCGCACCAACATGAATTGTGATGATTTATCTTGCTCACTGGGAACTAGACGATAAAAAAATTCTCTCTGACCTGCGTGTATTTTTGTGCATCATTGTGCAGCATGTGCTGCACACCCACCTATGGTGTTCTTCAGCTTGTCTGACGGAAGCCCTCTGGCCTTCATGACCACGACGCCCAGCCGGTTCGCCGCCGGCAGGTAGCTGATGGACAACAGCAGCTCGCCAGCAGAGGCGGCCGCGTCCCGCTGCGTGGAGGAGAGGCGTCGTGTTAGTGCGGCAGCAGCCAGTGTTGGAGTTAACGGTCGAACCCAGACCAACCACGTGGAATGAACTCGCTTCCACATGTTAAATGTCACACCACATTTAACCGCGGAACACCGCAGCACCTCTCACTCATTCAAACCTGCGGTAAACGATGACACTTTTTCATGTGAACAGTAATAATACAGGGTGGGCCATTTATATGGATACACCTTAATAAAATGGGAATGGTTGGTGACATTGAACACATTTTATAAGTGGTCAGAAACTTGTAAATAACTCATGAAAGAATAAAGTTACTTTAAAACCAAGCACACCATTGTTTTTTGTGAAATTACCAATAAATTTGATGTATCACATGACCCTCTTCCTATTGAAAACACAAAAAGTTGGATCCAAGAAGGCCGACTTGAAAATGGCCACTATGGTCACCACCCATCTTGAAAAGTTTGCCCCCTCACATATACTAATGTGCCACAATCAGGACGTTAATATCACCAACCATTCCCATTTTATTAAGGTGTATCCTTAATAAAGAATATTTGTGAATATTTGTACAATATTTGTGAATGTGGTTATTATGACGCTAACCTGAAAATGATATATGTGCACGTGCACGTTTTCTGTAAAACGGGGACATTTCTGTCCGATCTGGCGTCGTGTCCACATGCCGTTTCAAGTGACCCAGAACGGTTATTTTGTAAACCGGGTTCCAGGGTGAATTTCTTTTTTTTGGAAAACGGTGATGTGTTTGCCCAACCTCCAACCTGACCTTTAACCCCGAACGCGTCCTAAATACAACAATGGCGGATAACACGTTGGTGGTTGTGCTGCAGCAGCTACAAGACGTCCTCTCTACGCTCTCTCTATTTTGAATGAAAAGACGCGGCATGTTTAGCTCACCGCGGGGGACAACTAGACACCGAACAAGGAGAGCGGCGAGAGTTACAGCGCCACATACAGGTTAAAACAGCGCTCTGGAAGTTCTCTATGTCTCCATGTGGTTGACAACGCTCTCATGTGGACACTGATTTTGAAGGAAAAGCGTTTTCATGTGGACGGGGTTTCAAAATGTATCACATTTTGCTGCTAGTAGAAAGTCAAATAAGAGCCACACATACAGGCACATAATTTTTTTTTTTTTATTATTCTTTTTTTTTTTTTTTTCTCATTTTAGCCCGTAAATGTGAACTGATGTCTGCACAGCACACTGAACACGATTAAACTGCATCTGTGGAGCGATCGTGACAGGTGGGGGAGGTTCTGGTACGAGGACACAGCGGCGCAGAAAGGTCAGTAGGACGACAAATGGGGACGAGATTGAAATCGTTTCCAGCCACCTGTTCTGAGTCCCGCAGGCACAGACCCCGTCATCAGATGAGCGGCTCGGAGAAACAAGGAGCCAGCCCAACGCAGTGGACTTGAGGCTGAACTTGTTGGATATGCTTATTAAACTGTCCTACAGAATTACGAGCTCTTCTTTAAAAGCATATTTTCACATGCAGTGTCAAAGATGTCACAGCTGCTCTCTAGACAAGTTTCACATTCACTTGTTCACCAGTTAGAACACTTGGAATCAGGATTAAAATAATGTGCATGTTGGTGTTGGTAGCGGGCGTGGTCGTGTCTGTTTTCAAGGGGTATTAGGACTGTAGAGATGGAGGAGGAAGGGTGGAGATGGAAGCTGCGCTACACATGGGCGTGTCATGTATTGACCGGAGGGGAGTTAAATTGTCCAGAACGAGAAAGCAGGGGGTGTGAGAGCTGTCAGTCATGCATACAGGCTCCTCCCCATTTCAAACATCTTCGGAATGTCCAAAATAATTGCACATCAACAGAAAAGCGCTGGGTAGGGAGTTAGTTCCTCCTCTACAACATGCAGATAACAGCACATAATTTTTTTAATTTAAAGCATTTATCAGACGTCCTCATCCAGAGTTACAGGGACAGTCCCCCTGGAGACACTCAGGGTTAAGTGTCTTGCTCAGGGACATGATGGTAGTAGGTGGGATTTGAACCTGGGTTAATAGGCGAGTGTGTTACCCACTAGGCTACCAACAACCTTCAATGTTTTATGGTTTTACTGATTGGTTTCTTCAGACATTTACAAACGGAAACGGCAGCAGGAGTAAAATCTGCCTTCTTTATTTTAGAACGGGACCATTGGGGGGAAATAAATATCCCGATTCATTTCAGCCCAGCAGCAGCTGCATTATTCTTATGCTCAAGTGGACTTGGCGGTGATGTTGTGCGTCTCTTCGCTCTGTTCCCTGTGATGCATTGTGTTCCCCCGCCCATGGCTTCCCTCCCAGGCCGCTTACAGCCACATTCATAAATCCTTTGTAAGGTGGCGATGAAGCCTGAATTATGCGCGTCCGCTGCTGAATAAGAATGTGCGTGCGCAGTGCGCGTGTGGCACGAACGTGTGTGAGAAGCATCTGACAGCACAAGTGAATGAATGTGTGTGTGTGTACGAGTACATGAAGACTGGATGAATGGATATAAGAGAGTTTGTTATGCTACCCCATGTATAAATATATTTTTCATGAACTTTAATTATTTTTTATAAACAAAATATAAAAGGGGGCGTAGCCTGTATGTATGATTGACAGCTTTCACGCATCTTACTAAAAACTCCCATCAGCGCTTAATTTTCAGCGAATGTGACCACGCCCACTACCAACACCAACATGCAGGTTATCAGCACTTTAATTCCAGTGAACGTGACCACGCCCACTACCAACACTAACATGCAGGTTATCAGGCGCTTTAATTCCAGTCAACGTGACCACGGCCACTACAAACACCATCATGCAGGTTATCAGGCACTTTAATTCCAGTGAACGTGACCACGCCCACTACCAACACCAACATGCAGGTTATCAGGCACTTTAATTCCAGTGAACGTGACCACGCCCACTACCGACACCAACATGCAGGTTATCAGGCACTTTAATTCCAGTGAACGTGACCACGCCCACTACCAACACCAACATGCAGGTTATCAGCAATTTAATTCAAGCAGGAACATATCCTATATGTTCTATCGTGCATGATAGAAATACATTTTGACTGTGTGTGTGGGTATTATTGCTAGCCCCCCCTCTTTTCTTCCATTTGCTCCCTGTGTCTGTGTTTGTTAACACACTGATTAATAATTCATGGATGCTGTGTTGCCACCATCAACGTCATCTTCTCCCTCCGGCACGCTGAGCTACAACCGCCCCTCCCCCATCCACCTCCTCTCCCCATTCAATATTTCATCTGACACCGAATCTACGTCTCATATCTGCCTCCGCGTGTTCCCCCACAGTCCCAGAGATACTTGTGATTCCTGGCAGGCCGGCGTCTTCGGCTGTGGAGGCTCTGATGACGCAGATTGCTGTGTCCTGCCTCCGAGGCTCTCGCTTGCTCAGACAGGATGGAAGAAGACAGGGCAGGAGGGGGAGGCTGTGAATGTCTTACGCACAGCACCACCGTCCGTCCATGAAGAACCACTGATGGGGTCAAGGGTCAGGGGCTCAGCGTGTGCGCAGCATCTTAATTCAGGACTGTTTGCAATTTAATGTTTCTACCACGTTTGTTTCCTGGCCACCCGGAAAGCTCTGATCAATGAAGTTCCCAACTGTTCGTGACTCACGATGGCTCCCAGGATTTCACAGGTGACAGAGCCACTCATAATGGGAAACAAGCGTCTGGACGCTCTCAGCAGGACGCGTTCGCTAAAATAGACCCCAGCTGAACACATCATTGCTCACGTCAGACCCTCATTCAATGGCGGCCTTGAGTTCTGCACGTTCTGCGCAGGGATGCATTCGTCTGAAAGGTCACGGCTCCACCTCTGTGATGGTGAAAGCGTGTTATATTAGCTGCATAACACAAATTTGTACAGTTTTACATTACTGTCATGCTTAAAAATGCATGAGCAGAGAGCATAATGTGATGACGTGGAGTAGAGTGCAAGAGTGCAAAAAACATGTAATTGTGAAATCTGAGAGGCACTGAAGAGTTGACTACTGCAGTCATAAAATATATTTCAGTTTTTGGTATCAATAAAAAATGTAGAAATGTAGTAGTATTTCTATTAGTAAAATAATTATGTAAGAATTTGAAGCCACATTTTCACGCATCCATGGCATGCTTCACCGTGTCATTGTAGGAACCTCTGATCATCTGAGAACAAAGAGCTGTCAAGGTCCGAGTGGGACCTTGGTGTGGGTCTCACATTTTCAGCATCACTCTCACGCAAGACATCTGATTCGATTAAAAACGTGTCCATTCACTCACGTGTTTGCTTTAATTCCAGTGAACGTGACCACGCCCACTACCAACACCGACATGCAGGTTATCAGGCGCTTTAATTCCAGCGAACGTGACCACGCCCACTACCAACACCAACATGCAGGTTATCAGGTGCTTTAATTCCAGCGAACGTGACCACGCCCACTACCAACACCAACATGCAGGTTATCAGGCGCTTTAATTCCAGCGAACGTGACCACGCCCACTACCAACACCAACATGCAGGTTATCAGGTGCTTTAATTCCAGCGAACGTGACCACGCCCACTACCAACACCGACATGCAGGTTATCAGGCGCTTTAATTCCAGCGAACGTGACCACGCCCACTACCAACACCAACATGCAGGTTATCAGGTGCTTTAATTCCAGCGAACGTGACCACGCCCACTACCAACACCAACATGCAGGTTATCAGGCACTTTAATTCCAGGGAACGTGACCACGCCCACTACCAACACCAACATGCAGGTTATCAGGTGCTTTAATTCCAGTCAACGTGACCACGGCCACTACCAACACCAACATGCAGGTTATCAGGTGCTTTAATTCCAGCGAACGTGACCACGCCCACTACCAACACCGACATGCAGGTTATCAGGCGCTTTAATTCCAGCGAACGTGACCACGCCCACTACCAACACCAACATGCAGGTTATCAGGTGCTTTAATTCCAGCGAACGTGACCACGCCCACTACCAACACCAACATGCATTGACAACATTGTTCAGCATTTCAAAACTTAAAATTTGTAGCACGTGTCCTAACAAACATAGCTGAGGGAAACTGGTCCTTGTATCAGACAACACTGCTGACTTTGGTTTTTGGGAAAGAGCTTGAACAGCTTCCCTTACTGTCCATAATGTAGAAAAAGTGATGCGCTGTGAATACTTTCTGGATGCACTGTATGTGCTTTTCCATACATTACATTGCTCAAACTGAACATGAGTTTTACAGTCTAATGCTATAGTATTCTGTGGGGCAGGACGCTTTATTTATGGGTGGTAGTAGCCTAGTGGGTAACACTCACATATGAACCAGAAGACCCAGGTTCAAATCCCACTTACTACCATTATGTCCCTGAGTAGGACACTTAACCCTGAGTGTCTCCAGGGGGGGGACTGTCCCTGTAACTACTGATTGTAAGTCGCTTTGGATAAGGGCGTCTGATAAATGCTGTAAATGTAAATATAAGCAGTAAGTTTGTTACTTTGATGAACATTTTCACAGTTTTGGACACTTTGATTTTGACGTTAGTGAACAGAACTCACACAGTACAAGTTGTATATAGCTTTAAACTACTTCATCTGCATTACCTGTTTGGGTGGCTGTAGGTCCACCCAGCAGTCGGCGTCAGACATCATGCCCACGTCGGCCAGCTTGAACCTCATGGTGCCAAGGTTGGTGTTGCGGGAGAAGCGGTCACAGCTCTGGAGGGACAGGGACACCTCTCCTTCCACCTTGTACCCGTTTGCCAGGGGGAACACCAGATCCTCCCCCCACTGCATGTGGGCCGTGAGGCGGCGCACCGTGGTCTGGGCCTGCCTCTGGTCCCTGGCCGTGCTCAGAAGGCCCACCACGTAACCCTCACAGCCTGCGTCTGTGGCGATGTGCTCCGCTGGTAGGCAGAGGTGGAACGTAACCAATTACATTTACTCACATTACTGTACTTGATTCGTTTTTTGCAAAGTAATTCGAACGGTTTTAAGTTTTTTAAATACTCAAGTACTTTTACTGCGGTACCCCTGCGTCTTCACGTTATTCTACTAATGTTTCTCCGAGCATCGCTTCAAGCACAGAGTAAGTCATCTTATATGTTATAACAAATTCACAATCTGTTTGACACAAATGACGTTTTTTTTCCCATCTGGCCACTCTACCATACAGGCTTGATTGGTGGATTGCCGCAGAGATGGCTGTGCTTCTAGAAGGTTCTCTTCTGACCATGGGGTTCTTGGTCACCTCTCTGTCTAAGTTCCTTCTCCCCAGATCCCTCGGTTTAGGTGGCCGGCCAGCTCTAGGAAGAGTCCTGGTGGTTTTGAACCTCTTCCAGTTAAGGATGATGGAGGCCACTTTGTTCATTGGGACATCCAAGGCAGCAGAAATTGTTTCTGTGCCTCGAGATAATCCTGTCTCGGAGGTCTACAGACTTCATGCTTGGTGTGTGCTCTGACGTGAACCGTCAACTGTAGGACCTTATAAAGACAGGCGTGTGTCTTTCCAAATCCTGTCCAGTCAACTGGTATTTCCACAGACACAGAAACATCTCAAGGATGATCGGGGGAAACAGGAGGCACCTGAGCTCACTTTTGAGTTTCAGGGCAAAGAGCAGGTCAGTTTTTTCTTATTTTTAATAAATTTGCCAAAACCTCAAGTAAACTTTTCTCACGTTGCCATTATGGGGTGTTGAGTGTAGAAGTATGAGGGGAAAATGTATTTATTTCTGTGAATACTTTCTTGTGCTTTTTCCCCTGTGTATTCCATACATTGCATTGCTCCAGAGTTTTATAGTCTAATGCTGCAGTATTCTGTGGGGCAGGGCACTTTATTTAATTTCTTATATCAGAAGTCAGTTTGTTAATAAGGAATCAATGAACATTTTCACAGTTTTGGATACTCTGATTTTGGCTTTATTTTCTCTTTTTTATTGTAATGTTTGTGTTGGACCATACTACTCAGAATATGGTACTTTTGTGGCCAACTGTATGTTTTATGGGGGGCTCTGAACGTAGTTTGTACATTTATACCACCTAAAAGTTGAATACTCAAAGTAAATTCTAAATCAAGTTTTTTTTTTCTTACTTTTACTCATGTAGATTTTTAGATGGGTACTTTTACTTGAGTAGAATTTAAGCAAAGTAAAGATACATTTACTTAATTATATTTTCTCAGTAGTTTTCCCCCCTCTGCTGGAAGGGAAGATAATGACAGCCCCACAGTACGTAACCTCAGGAGCCCAAAACCTCCATCTAGAAAAAAACAGACTTCAGCTCCAAAGCCTTGTGAGGGGGGAGAAGACCAGGAACACCCACGAGAACGGCAGTTTTGGAGATTAGTATACCAGAAGGTTCACCACAGCCACCAACACCAAAACGGCTAAAGCTTCAGGGATCTACAAATGGACAAGTAGCATCATAATGGACATGCAATGTAGACCGTGACACTGCGATCCTTCAGTGTTTTCGGCTGTGTTGTTAGTATAAATACTAGTCCCTGTGCCTGCATTCGTCCTTTTGCCCCGTGAGGGTGTTGGAATCGTGCGATTGCGTCCTCCTTGTCCGGTGCTGCGGTGACAATTAGTGACGTTTTTAAAGATGTTGCAGCTGCACCGACTGCCTACCCTCAGTATATTTAAAGAGCCCATCTGTTTTCTAGAATATGAATTAAAAAGGCTGTGCAAATGACTGTTGTTGGGCTGAAGCAACTGTGAAGATTAGAACAGAAAGCTTTAATCATCATGTTTCCGCTCCAGTGTATTCTTGGTGATCCCCTTTTTCCCGGGGGAATATCCTTTTTGATTCTGAAGTTCATGAATATTCATGAACGTGATGCATCAGGTAGGAGTGACATGTGGGAGTCCTGGTCACCACGTCCAGCCGGAAGTGGGTCTTTTGGCTACAGCGGTGACCAGCTCACCTTCAATCACGGTGACGTGCAGCTCTTTGTTCTGAGAGCTGTAGGTCAGGGAGAAATGCAGCTTGGGGTGGATGATGGAGCTGCTGGTCGTCATTCCGCCGGTCAGCTCTGTGGTACACGGGGTCTCATCGGCAGAATCTGCTGGTGCGGAATTGGAAGAAAAGACTGAATAATTGTGAGTTATTCCCCAGTCAGGTGTTATTTTTTATTCAAACGGATGCCATAATGTATCCATAAGAATAAAAATTAACTTCTAAATTCTATTTCTGTCAGTGATACATGTGCAATTGATCACTGTTTACACCCAGTCATTATGTAATTGTGCAGTAATTACACAAGAAAAGGAGCAATTATGAATCCATAAGGGAAGCTGATGCGACTGTATTTTTAGCTACATATAAGTAGTCATGCAGGTTGTCATGTTTGGAGGCTTATAGACTGAGTCACGTAAGTAGCATGTTAGTATGTATGATCAACTTTATGTCTAAATGTCAATTTGATTGATTTATGCTGTCAATGTGGACCCTTCTCCCCTTTCTGGTCACCTGCCACCCCATCCCATCTGACAGGGTTTATGACAATCACTTCACTTCAACATCAGAAGATCTCGATAACGTATGGTGGCCATGATAAGCACTGAAAAGGATTCTGTTTTATGGCAAGTTGACTCTAAAGTGAATGATCCAGACCCAGCGAAAAGGTAATAAATAAGCACTCTTTAATAAATAAATTATTTCCTAGAGAAATGTTTCCCTTTCTCTGCCTAAAAACAGGCCAAAAAACATTAGTCACATTGGTCTCTATCAGAGGGCTCAAAAATTATCTATAAATGGCATTTATTTCTTAAACTTAGTGGATCATAAGCAAAACCTTTAGGTCCCATGCAAGGAGTAAGAAATGAGGTGTGGTGTTTGGATAAAAGCGTGTGGAAATGAATAAACCCCCGGCAATAATCAATTCTCTGCATTTACATGGCTCACCACCTGCCACAGAAGAACGGGAGTTTTATATATGTTGTATGTGTGGTCACCATCACCTGACGACAGCTGAGAAGGGTCTTAAACCGTTTTCTCCACATTGACAGCGGGGTCGTAAATCACACTGACATTTTGACATAAAGTTTATCATACACACTATTCACATACTCAGTGGTAATTACATTTCCCAATAAGCATCCTGTGTCGATCAAAGTCATTAGAGGACCAGGGTTTCTGTCATTGATTGGGCTCTTATCTCCCAGTGCAGGGGCATCTGCTGTTGCAGTCCAGTAAACGGAAGTGGTTCGAGAGCCATAATCAGGGAGAGCGTTGTGTGTGCCGGAGAGGACGGCGCGGAGTATTTCGCGCGGTGCTCTGCTCTCCTCATGGGACCGGAGAGCCTCGGTAAATCTGGGTCCAGTAAAACCTTTCACTTTGCATGCAAAATTCTGCTGCTAGCCGTGTATTTCCACCAGCTGCCTGTGCAGCATTCAGCATCAGCATCACCAACAAAGCATTTCATGGTTGTACCCCTCGTCATCTTACTGAACCGCTTCACCCATGATCATTATTACGTAAGAATGCATGTTTCGGACTCTTTATTTTTACCTTGCCTGGGGACGGGAAAGACATCCTCGGATCCCTCGGTTGCCTGGTTACTGCAGTCGGGCTGCTGGACAGGGGAGGGCTTGCCTGCTTTCTCGGGGTCGGGGTAGTTGATGACCTCTGGAGACGTCACGGACAGCTTGGGCCGGTAGATTCTGGGGAACTTCAGCAGTGGCTTTGGCTGGATGGGCTCTGTGGATTTCTCCACACAGAACTAAAGGAGAATGGGCACACAAATCAAATAGTGACCAAGCATACGAAATAATAATGTATACATCGATAATATCCTGGACAGTTTTCTGATTACCATGGTGGACATAACAAATGTCAGGCAACGACTGTTGTATATTCCATAGACCAAGGGCAATGGATCAGGAACATAACATTACACTTCCAGCCTGATGCACCTGGTTTTTGCGCATCTCAACTCATTCCTGCACATTTTGCACATGTTTGTCTTGCCTTTGTGTGTCCTGTTTTGATATGTCCAACTGTCATGATCCGGTCCGGCAGGGGTTACTCCGGACCGGAGTTTCATGTTAGTCTTGTGCAATGTTCTCTGATCCTGTTCACCTGCGTATAATCATGAGTGTATAAAGCTGCCCTGTTATGTCTGTTTGCCGTCTGGTCATTGTCTGGTGAAGTTTCCCCTGTCGTGTGTCAGTTATGTATTAAACCCCCGTTTCGTGACGTCCTTCTTCTTACTTTCCTCCTATAGAGAAACCTGTACAAGTTTTAGTTTTAGTTTGTATAGTTTAGTTTAGTGTGTATTTATGTTTTTTTTTTTTCTTTTATGATTGCACTATGGGGGGGTCTGTGTGAAATATTATTTCAATACACAGTATATAACAATAAATCAATCTTGAATCTTAAATCTTGAATGTTGAATAAATGTAAACCAAACAGGATCCAAAACCAGCTTCATTTACAGTCACTACATAATAAATTAATGTTGTGTGAATGTAATTAACACTTGCCTACAGAGTGACTTCTGGGTTGAGAAACAATTCTAAATATCATTAAATATGTCAAATGAATGGCATGTTTTTTTTTTTTTTTTTTATCAGCCCTAAAAATGTAAGTTGCATAGTGATATTCTGATGTAGCTGTAAAGATACTAGAAGTTCCCTATGTACAGCAGGAACATTATGGCTGCATTCGTTTTTCTGTGCAGTTGCGTGCACCCTGACATCCCTGGAAGCAGACAGCTTCACAATTCAGCTTTGATGTATGTCGTGTATTAGGGCACGCAGTCTGGCGCGGCATGAAAGGGAATGAATTAAAGGTGCTCGGTCGTCCATCATTACCCCAAATGCCGTAATTGGGGCTGAAAGATCCCTCTTTTTTTCTCACGGTAAAGAAGAGGAGCTCTTTATGAATATTTCTTTTTTCCCAGCGAGGTCTGGGAGCACGAGCAAGCTGTCAGGGCTCCTGCACTGCAGCCCATGCTGTATTATCAGGAGATCAGACCGGCGGGATGCAGTCTTTTCTCACGATCGTTCTCTTCCACCATCCAGCAGATGGGAAGGGATGGAGGAGGGGGAGTGAGTAGGAGAGCGAGACCAGACCAGACAGTCTGGACCGACTTGCGCCTTCTCAGTCTTTTTGCAGCGACGCTCCTCCGCCTCATTAGCACACGTTTTCCGGAAACGTGAATCATGTCGTTTCGTTATGAATTCCCTCTGAAACTGAGTCTCTTCTCTCCCATGTTACAGTCAAGTGTTTTAAAAGTAACTAACATTTTACATTTGGAATATGCATGTTAGATATGTGAAAATCCTATTTAGTATCATTAGTATTTGTGCCCATGAGCGTGACGTAGGCTCTCATCGGGTGGGTGAACTGCATGTGAGTCATGCCCCCATCCTCAGCCACCATCTGTGTTCGGAACGAGGGCCCTTAAGTCAAGCTCTTATAAATAAGACCTGTCTGGCGTTCAAAGGTTCGGTTGCCGAATTCGGAATGATTGTGCAACAATGTGATTCATCTGCTTCAGTCTAAGCCATCATCCGGCCGGCAAGCCATATGGCGGCGACCTTCAGATTGGGCAGGAATGACCTTTTAAAGAAGAAATTTCAGTGAACTTCACACATTTTTCCTCGGCGTCTGGCAGAAACCACACACATTTCCCGACGCGCCCATACACACAAACCATCAGCGATGCCATCAGTCCATCTGTCATTAATGAACAGGCATCATTTCTGTTATTTACCGTGACGCAAAAGGATGGTAGTGTCCTAGTGGGCAACACAGCCGCCTCTGAACCAGAAGACCACAAAGTCCCAGGTTCAAAGCAGGCTTACTACCATCATGTCCCTGAGCAAGACACTCCAGGGGGACTGTCCCTGTCACTACTGATTGTAAGACGCTCTGGTAAATGCTTCAAATGTAAATATAATGCGACAGTTTCAAATGTACATGGGCATGAATCAATATAGGTAAAGCCTCACAAGGCCAAATCTACGTTTGGGCCCATGGGGCCAAATAGTGAGGTTGCCACAGAAGAGGTGGGAAATCTCAACTCCTGTAAGACGCTTGTCACACACAGCTCCACTGAGGTGGAACTGGTAGTTTACAGGAGTGCCACCGGAAGCCCTGGAAGCCCTTCAGCCCACAGATGTCCTCAGAGAGGAAGAACGTTGTTTGGAAGAACGGGGCCATTAGTCCCTCTGGGTCCCAACCAGACACTTTTACTGCTTATCAGGCTTCTGGTTTGGCTGTGCTTTCAATGCCCCCCCCACTCAGGCTCCATTGTCACTTATCTCCGGAAACCATCGCCGGTGCTTTTGAAGGTTTTCTCATTACAAGAGCCGATGTAGATGAGAGGAGCTGAGGCAGAATACAGATCGCTGCCAAACAAAGAGTGTGGCATGCATGAAGGACATTACAACCCCAAATGGGTTAACGGCACATAAAGAACCCATCTGTAGAGGCTGTTAAAATAGGGTTATTAACAGAGGTTTCGAAGGCACCTCTCAATGAACATCTCATTTTATCTGAGATCAAGAAATGATTCACATGCTTGTTTCTCCCTGGCAAAGTGAAGGAGACGCCTCCGATCTGGGCCACATAACCACCCAGCGGATTCATGGGTAATGAGCCGCAGCCAATCATCTCGGCACGCCGGGTCAAGACTGACAGCGTGTAAAACCAGCATGACTGCACGCCGGGTCAATATTTCCTCAGCTTTCGTGTTCTCGTGACCCAGACGCCCGTCTAGATGAACGGCCGAGTCCCGGCTGGTCATTACAGGGGACAGGAAATTGAAGGGGACCCCCGGTGCTGCTTCATTAAAATAGGACTTCCCGATCTCGGTGATGGATATTCCAGTTCGCAGGGAACTGCTCGACCAACAACACACACAGACACACTTCATCTGATCCATATTTTAGACAGTTCTTCAAGTTAAAAGTGGTCTTTTCTAAAACGGTACATTGTGTTCCTGTAGAGGTCAGATTTGGGGCTTACCTGCTGCAGCGAGTGCAGGACGCTGGCTTTCTCGGGGTCACCGCTGTCCCCCTTCTCCAGTTTGCCCTTCTTGCAGGACCTGTACAGGAAGGAGAGCCCGCAGAGGGTCAGGATGCCAGATGCCGTCCCCAGGGTGGCGCCCAGCACGGCGGCCATGGAGAAGATCATGCTTGGTGTGTCCTGGACCCGGCGCTCAGTTCCCAGTGGCTGGTGGCGCTTCAGCCGCCGCCTGTGCTCCACTCATCCGAGGAAGGCGGCGGGAGAACGTCCCAGTCTGCCAGCGCGTGAGCCGTGAAGGAGGAACGGCAGGAGTGTCTCCTCACATGAATCCAGTGGGGAGAGAGAGAGAGAGAGAGAGAGAGAGAGAGAGGGTTGGAGCGAGAGCGTTGCAGGAAGGGAGGGAGGGAGGGAGAGAGAGAGAGGGTGGAGAGGGGGAGCCGGGCCAGGACTGGCTACCTTTGCTTGAATGGAGGGGGGCCTTTATTGATGTCCTCCACCACCACCTCTCCATCCAAATGAGCCAGTCGTGTGTAATGGAGCCGTGACGTCAGAGGCGGCGCTCCAGCCTCCTCTCCAGGTCCCTGGAGTAAACTGGAGCTCATCCACAGAAAGTCATCCTCAGACGCAGAGATGAATGAGAAATTCCTCCATCTGCTGTAGCAATGCAGCATTTATTCCAGGAACCGGCAGCTGCAGGATGCATTCGCATTAAACGCAGCAAATGGAATTAGTGAGGAATTAGTGTCTGGTCCCTGTGTGTGGCTGACATGAATTAACCGTCCTTCTCACCGGAATATTCGCTGGCACATCCCGGCTGGCGGCGCATCCCCAGTCCCTGCCTGACAGTTGGTGGAGAGCTTTGTTGCTTGTAGGACCCCCGGCGTTTCTGATGCAACGGCAAGTCACTCGTCGCTCCGGTGACAAACAGCCGTGCGAGCAACATTTACATTTACATTTACATTTACAGCATTTATCAGACGCCCTTATCCAGAGCGACTTACAATCAGTATTTACAGGGACAGTCTCCCTGGAGCAATTTAGGGTTAAGTGTCTTGCTCAGGGACACAATGGTAGTAAGTGGGATTCGAACCCGGGTCTTCTGGTTCATAGGCGAGTGTGTTACCCACTAGGCTACTACCACCCACTAGGCTACTACCACATGAATGACAAAGTAAGCATCAAGATATGACCAGACCCAGGCGTTCCAACAACGCCATGTATCACCATGCATCTGCAATGTATTCCGAATTTACTCTGCGATGTGAAACATTTTTCCGTCTTGTTCACTGTACGCTCACATCGATCGATTTCCACACCTGAGGATGGGCGGGTCTGCTATGCAAGGAGCACAAGAGTGGCAACCAATTGCTAAAAGTCGTTCATTCCCGAGTGAATGTGTGATTAATTAATAGATTGACAGCCTTAATCTATATAGTCATGGATGGATGGATGGATGGAAGGATGGATGGATGGATAGATAGATAGAAAGAAACCTATATGGTATTCACATCAGCTAAATGAATCAGTCTGCCTCAGCAAGGCCACAAAGAGTATCAACTCATTCTATTTTGGATGCTTCCAACTTTAATACAGAAGGAAATCTGTTTCCATGGAAACACCCCCACACCCTGAAACCCGACTTAACCCACACGCACACACACACCCTTCCCTTTCGAATCCACCAAGATCTGAGGGGAAGTGAGATCTGAACTGTCTGTCTGCGATTTTTGTGCTTGCCCGGCAGACGTCTGGATGCTCTCAGCGGCCTTTGGTCGTAGGACCTTTACTCAGGTCTCCACCTGCTCCTGGAGATCCAGTGATCAGGCAAGACTCAAGTGAATGCAAAAGGCAAAATTTCTTAAACTTGTTTCAGGCCAGGTAGACTTTATGGAACAGATTCTTGATGAACAGACCTCATTGATATTATCTTCTAACACAATATTGCAGAACCTTTTCAACCTGCTCAACGGTGTGTCTGGTAAGTTCAGGTTTGCTGTGGTGTTTTGTAGCCATGGAGCATGTAATGTGGTTTCACGGCAGCATTTTGACGTGTGTGTTTATGACTCTGCATACAGCGACAATCGTGTAAAGAAAAAAAAGTTTGCAACTTTATGAAATAACAGTGGTGAGTGTCATTGCACTTTTTTTTACAATTTGATTGTAAAATTGTCCAAAATAATTAATTGACTGATGATTAAAATGGCCCCAAACTTTTTAGATTTGTGTTCTTCCGCACTGTCTGTTCATTCCAAAAAGGTGACGTCACATGCCTGCGGGGTCCATAATGTGACTTCATTTGCCATTTTATGCTGTGGTGAAGAATGGTTTGCTAAGGACAACAGAAACCTTAATTACAAGGTCACTGAACAGGACAAGGCTGAGTCAGTAATTTACTTATCCAGCGTTCCGTGATGGGGAAAGCATGAATGCCGCCATTTCTGCCCACTGATCCAAACCACTGCCAGCTCCTGCTGACCCTGTGTGCAAGGGTTGGGGGCTGTGCGCCATCAAATCACCATGAGCGACTGATCATCTCGAGATGGATGAAAAGGACAAAGAAGGTTTGTCTAACAAGACATGTCCAGGGCTCTCCATTTTCTCAATGTAACAACTTGGCCTACATGTAGCTGTTGGTCTGTTCTCAGACTCCACCCACAGGGGGATTTAAAAAAAAAAAGGTTGACCATGTTGACTCAGGTTCAACAAAGAGAAGCATTAAGCGCCATCTAGTGGCAGAGAGGGGAAAAGACACAACAGCGAAGACATTCAAGTCAAGTCAAGTCAAGTCAACTTTATTGTCAATTCTGCCACATGTACAGGACATGCAGAGAATTGAAATTACGTTACTCTCTGACCCATAAAAATAACATTAAATACAAAAACAGTAACAGTAACGAATACAGAGTATAAATACAATTTAAAAAGAAAGGCACAATATACAATTTTAAAAACACCATATACAAATAAGGGCACATGGTGGAGAGTGCAACATCAGGAGAGTGCAAAAACCAATAGTGCAACAGAGTTTTAAGTTTAAAGTGACGAAGTGAAAGTGAGGTAGATGGCAGACCAGAGCTGCACAGAGTGACTGGTGCGTGGTCAGTGTGATTTAGAGTTCAGAAAGTTTGTGGAGCAGAAGAGGGGAGTGAGGGGAGTGGGGGCAGAGCCGGGAGGGAGTTAAGCTTCCTGACAGCCTGATGGGTGAAGCTGTCCTTCAGTCTGCTGGTCCTGGCCTGGAGACTCCGCAGTCTCCTCCCTGATGGCAGCAGGCTGAAGAAGGTTTGCATTGGGTGGGTGGGATCAGCTGCTATGCCGAGGGCTTTCTTGGTGAGGCGTGTACTGTAGATGTCTTGGAGGGAGGGGAGAGGGACACCGATGATTCTCTCAGCTGCTCTTACTGTGCGTTGGAGAGTTTTTTGGCAGGACGCATTGCAGGCTCCAAACCACACAGTGATGCAGCTAGACAGGATGCTCTCGATGGTTCCTCGGTAGAATGTGTGCATGATGGGGGCTGGTGCTCTTGCTCTTCTAAGTTTGCGGAGGAAGTAAAGACGCTGCTGTGCTTTCTTGGCCAATGCAGTGGTGTTTTTTGTCCAGGAGAGATCCTCGGTAATGTGCACACCCAGGAACTTGGTGCTGCTCACTCTCTCCACAGATGCACCGTTGATGGTCAGAGGAGCATGCTGAGTGTTTCCTCTCCTGAAGTCAACTACAATCTCTTTCGTCTTCTCCACATTCAGGGAGAGATTGTTGTCTCCGCACCACTTGGCCAGGCGGCTCACCTCGCTTCTGTAGTTAGACTCATCCCTGTTATTGATGAGTCCCACCACAGTCGTGTCATCCGCAAACTTGATGAAGAGGTTGGAGCAGTGTGACGGAGTGCAGTCGTGGGTCAGCAGAGTGAAGAGAAGGGGGCTCAGCACACATCCCTGAGGAGCCCCCGTGTTAAGGACGATGGTGCTGGATGTGCTACTGGAGTAGCACATTCTCCAAAAACGAAACAGAAACCATGCAAAGTATGAAGTATGATGACTGTTTTGCATGGCTTTATAAGCATTTCACAACATATTCGACATATAATGGTCTTACATGTTTTTAAAACCGTTAGATCTTTTGAAGACCTCTTTATTGTAAATGGGAAATAAAACCCATGATGACCTGACATTCCCTGACATTCGACCCTTCACAATTATAGACCCAGTCCAACCCATGAAGGTCTGATCTCTCTCATGATTCATTATGATCCAATTGCCTGAAGCACCATTGCCATTGGACACCAAGCTGAATGCAAGACTGTGGTTGTGTACATGCTATATGTGTATTTTCTTAAAACTCTTGTATGTCTTTAAACCTCTACTATAAATAATCATTATTGTCGAATGATTTAGATGTTATTATTATTGTAAAGTAAAGATTCCCGTTTTACCCATTTATTATTAGCTTTTTCACGGTTTTTTCATATCTGATGTGTGTTTGTTGGCCTGACAGCTCGACCCACGTGCGCGTTGTTTGTTAAGGAGAAGTGGGCGGGGCTTGTCGTGCGCGTCACGTTTCAAGATGGCGGCGGCCACGGTGCTGAGCTTGGACAGCCTTCCATCCGACCCGTTGTTGTTAATTTTATCATTTCTTGATTTTAGGGACTTGATCAAGTAAGTTCAGGCTGACGTGGCACGGAGTACTTGGCGGCGGGGTCATTTCATGGAATTCTGCGCTCGGACGAATCCGGGGCGCTTTAGCTCGTCGGCTAACGTTAGCCCTGCGCTAGTTCGCTAATGTTGTGTTTACTCTGGGTTTGCAGCAGTTCGTTTTTTTCCCTCGTCGTGTCTCATTTCCCGTGGGCTCATTCCGAAGTGTAACGCGGTGTCGTCGAGCATCAGATGCCTGGTCATTTAATTACAAGCAGCCGCTAGCACCAATATCTGACGGTTGTCAGACAAATAGGTTGTGGTCAGCAGGTCTTTCATCTTTGGCTGTTTCAACAGAAGCTCTGAAATAGGCGAGGAAGGGTCAACCTATAAAAATAATGCTGATTTAAAAAGTCCCAACGCTGTAAACTGTGACGATCTCCGACAGATTTCTACAGATGGAGAACAGCACCGTGCCGCTGCTCGGAGAGTGTTCGTGTTACGCTAATAAAGTTGCTTCACCTGCGACCTTTTGCACGGTGCTGCAATGTTAATGTTGTCCCCTCGTCAGTTGCAGCTTGGCGAGCCGTCAGCTGAGCGATCTGTCAGCGCACAACCCTTTGTGGAAGCGGTTCTGCCAGAAGTACTGGCTGTTAACAGAGTACGTGTCGAAGCTCCTTTCTGCATCAACAGAAAAATCGCACTTTCAATATTAGGATTTACTTTGGACCAAATGTATTGTGGCATGCGTGTTTTAATGAATAATTAAAATATTTCTTTATGTACTTGTTTAGGTCAGATAAAGTCCAGAAGGGCCAGGGTTGGAGGGACATTTTTAAAGAATACTACGCTGACCTTGGTAGGTATATTGACCACTACAGCACACTGAAGAAAGCCTGGGACGACCTTAAAGCATACCTGGAGCAGAAATGTCCCAGAATGATTGCATCTCTCAAAGGTAAATAGGGGGCGTAGGCGTGGAAGAGCACGAATATAACGTCATTTACCAAGGTTTACTGTATGACGTCCCTGTGCCACTGTCGCTGTGCAGAGGGAGCTAAAGAGGAGGAACTGGACGCCATTGAGGCCCAGATTGGCTGCAAACTGCCCAATGATTACCGCTGCTCTTACCGGATACACAATGGGCAGAAGCTGGTGGTGCCAGGGTAGGAACTTTGAACCCTGTACAAATGAGATCAACATGAAGGAATGTTTTAAAGATTCATGTATAAACTATACGTTAAATGAATTATAAACATGGTATGTGCAGTTGACAGTGTTACGGAGAGGTAAGAACTCTTACCTAAAACATTCATGCTTATTCTCTTCGTCTTAATGAACACTCTTCCTTCAAGGTTGATGGGCAGCATGGCCTTGTCCAATCACTACCGCTCCGAGGACCTGCTGGACATCGAGACTGCAGCCGGAGGCTTCCAGAAGCGCAAGGGCATGAGGCAGTGCCTCCCGCTCACGTTCTGCTTCCACACTGGCCTCAGCCAGTACCTGGCGCTGAAGAGCGTGGAGGGCCGCGCCCGCAGCGAGATCTTCTACAACTGCCCGGTAGGCTGCATTCACTCCCGCTCTCTTCATCCTCACCAGTAGAGGGCGGTCTTGCACTAAGTTCTGCTTTCTGTTTATGTGTGTGTGTGTGTGTGTGTGTGTGTGTGTTAGGACCAGCTAGCCCAAAACCCATCAGCAATTGACATGTTCATTACAGGTAAGCGGGAGAGAACATCAACAGTGCCTGTGTTTTGCAGTGTTTCACCTGGCGACACTCCTTCCTTTAGGGTCCAGTTTTACAGAGTGGTTCACCTCGTATGTCCACAACGTAGTGAGTGGCGAGTATCCCATCATTCGGGACCAGATTTTCAGGTATGTTTTTTCTGGTCCCCACAGCCCAGTTTCTGAACCAGAATCAAGTCTCAGAATCAAGGGTGGTAGTAGCCTAGTGGGTGACACACTCGCCTGTGAACCAGAAGACCCAGGTTCAAATCCCACTTACTACCATCGTGTCCCTGAGCAAGACACTTAACCATAAGTTGCTCCAGGGGGGGACTGTCCCTGTAACTATTGATTGTAAGTCGCTACCAACAACGCCAGGGCCTCGTACTTCCTCCACATTGGTATTGGTGATCTTCCAGTAGTGTCTAGCTGGTAAGGCGTCCTTGGCCTCTGATAAATGCTGTAAATGTAAATGTAAGTCTTCCAGCTGTACGCTGTCCAGCCAAATGTTATGCATGTTGCTGTTTGTGTCACTGTTGACTATGTTGAGCCCTAAAATACCCTCATTTAGAAAAATTTTCCAATGTGGCACATTGTATTTCTGTGCTTTCTGAATATTGTATGAAATGTGTCTCTCTTTGCGTGGCCAGGTATGTCCACGATAAGCAGTGTGTGGCCACCACAGGGGACATCACTGTTTCGGTCTCTACCTCATTCCTGCCGGAACTCAGCTCAGTGAACCCCGCGCACTTCTTCTTCACGTACCGCATCAGGTAATGCGGGTCTGACTCTGCACGATTTCACCATCTGCACCCACGTTTTCCATCGCCGTGACTGATTCGCGCCAACTGAGTGCACCTCACTAACACGCAGCTAATAGAAGCGAGGTAGTGGCTCTCAAATCAAGATGTGGAGGTTGATTGTAGCAGTGAGATGAAGGATGCTGTAGGTCTGCCAGGTGGGTTTTTTTAAGACTCATTATGTGGTCAGAGGTAGTGCCGTTAACCACACCTACTTAAAAAAAAAAAAAGTTATTTCTGCTTTATTCCATGTGCACTTGATTCCGCCTCCTGTAGGATCGAAATGGCCAAGGACGCCTTACCAGAGAATGCCTGCCAGCTAGACACCCGCTACTGGAAGATCACCAACACCAACGGCAATGTGGAGGAAGTACGAGGCCCTGGTGTTGTTGGTAGGTGTCCCACGCAGTGCTGTTTATAACAGGACGTTTTAGTCAAAACGCTGGAATACAAGCTCCCAGTGAGATCAGCAAACATAATATCACACATTTGTAAGATGTCCTTATCCAGAGCGACTGACAATCAGTAGTTACAGGGACAGTCCCTCTGGAGACACTCACGGTTAAAGGTCCCCCCGACATGAAAATTTTGTTTATATCGGTCTTGTTGGTCCCCTAAAACTGTATCTTGAGTCTCTTTCCGAAACTCAGCCTTGGTGCAGAATTACAGCCACTTTGATCCAGTCCCACAATGAGATTTCCCAGGACACACCGTGTCTGTAGCTTTAAATGCTAATGAGGACGAGAACACTCTTTACACTTATCACCATTTCTAGCCACTGCAGGACCATAGACAGGCTGGGGGAACTCGTATTAAATGATCTCTGTCACATTTTCATTAAGTTAGAGCTGTCCCAAACAATTTATTTTTATGATTCATCTAACAATCAATTTTTCCTATTATATTTGACTCAATTCTCAGTTATTTCCACATTCTTTGACTAATTATAGCTATTTATACATTCTAATAAAAAATAGCATTCAATAAAAAATAAAAATGAAAGCTTCCTTAGAGCAATTTAAAGAAGACAATAAAAGTAAGTTATTGCTGTCCCAAATAATATTTTTAAATGTTGAATCTAGTGACTATTTTTTACGATGCATCTAACGATTCATTTTTCCTATTCTGTTCAATTCTACTCTATTCTCAGTTATTTCCAGGTTAATTGACTACTATAGCAAGGCTACTTGTGCAGCCCACATTCAGGAATTCACGATCTTCAGCTCTGTAGTGAGCAACATTTGTGTGTTTCAGGCGAGTTCCCGGTGATGACCCCAGGGAAAGTCCATGAGTACGCCAGCTGCACCACCTTCTCCTCCACTTCGGAGTACATGGAGGGCCACTACACCTTCCACCGACTCAACAACAAGGAGGAGGTTTTTGACGTCACCATTCCCCGTTTCCACATGGTCTGTCCTCAGTTCCGAGAGTCGTCTGTGCGGATGGTGAGCTTTCAACATCTGTTTGGAGTAGATCCTGTTCTTTTTTTCGGCACATTTCCACAGATAGACGAGTGACAACGTTGCCTCAGTAACAGAGATTTCTCCAGTCTCTGTACCGCCAGTACAGAGGTGGAGACACTCTGTAAGATGCATCTCCAAAAATCTCCCAGTTGGGTTTCTGAAGGTCATAGTCATCAGCCAATTATCCTGGTGGTAGTAGCCTAGTGGGTAACACACTCGCCTTCAAACCCCTACCAAACTCCCTACCATCATGTCTCTGAGCAAGATACTTAACCCTGAGTGTCTCCAGGGGGGGGCTGTCCCTGTAACTACTGGTTGTAAGTCGCTCTGGATAAGGGCGTCTGGTAAATGCTGTATTGGTCCCTTGTGAGTAGGGCTGTCCCAAATGATTATTTTTTTTAACGATTGATCTATGGATAATTTTTTCAATGCATCTAACAATTCATTTGTTTCCTAATCGATTCGATTCTCGATTATCAAACTAATTTGGGATATCAGAATGAAAAAACAGAAATTTCTTAACATTCCTATACATGTTCATTGCTCTTAAAATTACAAAATAAAATTCAAGTAAGAGTAAACTTGTCAGAAGTAGCATTCAATGAAAAATAAAAAGGTCACCCAGAGTACTTTCTTAGAGCAATTGCAAGAATACAATTACCAAAGTAAACTTTGGAAAGTAAGCTTAAATTTTATTCAAACAAACATCAGCAATAGAAGCCAGGAGCCACCATGGTGTCCTTCCTGAACCAGAAGAATGTAGAATTATATGTTGAAAACATAAGGAAACCAAAATTTAACCATATATTGCTGAAGTCACAAAGTCATGTGATTTCATTTATCACCTGATCTGATCGAATGAGAGTGCAGGCGACTTTACCACAGGTAAATTTGCAAATATTTTCTGAAGGTGATGATATATAGTCATATATTACACAGAGAACCAGCAGTAGCCCGAAGCATCAGCTGGGATTTTACAGTGTCCTGGGTTTTGGAGCCTGGCTCTTCATGTCATTGGCATCCTTCACCCCACCCACTCGCGATACCAAAGTACCCGACGTATATTTTTACGTCAACATGCAAGACGGCTCTAGTAGTGACTCTTCACTCTTAGGTTTAAATGAAAAGGAACTCATAAATGAGTTGGTCTGTTTTGTCTCAGAAGCTTTTTACGTTTGTTCCTGCCTGACTCAGTGTTCCTCTGGTTTGGCTGCAGAGCTCGGCAAACAGCGCCTCCATCGGCACCTTCAACGAGGACGGCTCCTCAGACACCGACGACTACGACGAGGGAGAGCTCCGGGGCCTGAACATGGCCGGCGCCTCGGGACGCTGCACCCGCCACATCTGACTGCCCCGGTGCGGAGCGCTTGCGCGTTTCCCTCTCGTGTCCGACTTCGCAGCCGTACCCAAATTCACTGATGCGCAGCGGGGTGGGTCGCCGTGATGCGCAAAGCTTCATATGTTGTAATATTCTTCAGTTTGAACTGCGTTGTGATAGAATTTACCGCGTATGTTTTTCCTCTTCTGTCTCCCAGCTTTTTTTTTTTTTTTTTTTTTATCGGCGTAAGATGGAGAAGAGATGATATAAGCCAGAACGTTGATGCTTATAAACCATCATGCCACATCTGTATGAATACAAAAGCATTGTGTTTAAGTGATTTGGTCTGTTCTGTGGTCGGATCTCAGCCCCTTGGACACGCCCGCAGACTGACCACCCTTCATTTATCCTTTTATCGGCGATTCTCAGCCGTTCTTAAGCATTAACCTGAAGCCCACCGGTGCGACGTGTCCTCATCGCGCCGCCCCGTGCAGCTGTCTTGCTCGTAAGGGCCGGTAGATGCGATATGAGCGCCGGTGCAGGTTTTATTTGAGCATGATTCCTGACTGCCGGCCAGTGGGGGTGAGAAGTGCCCACTCAGGGCAGCCCTTCATCTCATGTGTGGATGGGGAACTGGACTTTGTTTTGGTTTGGTTTACTTTATATGATAAAGCTGTGCAATAGAAACTTCCGCCATTTGTTTCTACTTTCTGCAAAAAAAAAAAAAAAAAGTCTAAATAAAATGTATGAGGAAAATATGGTTGGTTTTTTGGTGATTGTTTTTTTTTTTTCCTCTTGATTTGTTCTGTATCCAGTGTTTTTTCTTTTATATAAAATCTGTGTATGGATTTTTATGTTTCAGGTAAATAAACACTAAATGCTAAAGTGATGTTGAACGGTGATTTTCACATGCATGTACCAAACTCATATTCATACAAATACACAGAGATATTGAATTTAATTCAGCCGTGATGCATGGTGGTGTGCATATTAATATTGCTCACATAACACAAAGCTTGTTAAACTGTGTTTTTAAAAAGTTTAACCATTTCAAAATGTGACCTATATCCTCTTTTTGTAAGCGTATCAGTTATTTATTAATATCATTTCAGCCCAGAGTAGAGTTCTGCCGATTAGCATGAATAACCGCAGTTCAATCACAAGGATATTCTTTCATTTGCAAAATATGTTTATCTCAGTGCCTTTTGTTCAGCACCCACACACCCGCCTTTGTGTGAAATCGGCCGTCATTACAACAAGCCTTTATTGCCACTGTGGTTTTCTCCTCTCGCTGCCAGAGGCTTCTCAAGTGGCCTTTGTTGTATCATGGCTGATGTCCCTTTGTTCGTCCGCTCAGAGGCGCTGGACCCAGACCCTCCCGTCTCCCCCGTCTCCACTCCGGGCCCAGTGCTGTAATCCTGCTCTGAACCCCCGACCATCACCGTCCACAGAACAGTGATGTGTTGATGACGCGCCCCACAAGTAATCTGCTCGTGCATAATCACATAATCGATTGTTTTTACAGATTTTTTTTTTAAATGCAATATTTCACGCTGCAAGACTAGTAAAATGACAGCAGCTTCCCCGAGAGAGGGAGAAAATTCAAACGGCTCTGACATTGACCTTGTTTTGGGTCACGTCTACTTTACAGCCAATCACGAAAGGGGCCAGTGTGGGCGCAAACAGACTCAAGGCTGTGAGGAGTGGTCCTCAACCATCAAAACTCTTTAGAGGAGGAAGTAGTGTGTGCAACGCCTCTCCGTACACCATCTGCACTGCCAGGGTAAGAAGAGCATGATTTAATAAACTGATATATACATTAATAACACAAATGTATTTAACTATGAATATTGCGAATGTAAATGTGAAGAGCAAATCGAACTGATAGACAGCTCGTCACCCTGATCTCGTATTGTGTGATGATTGCGGTTGGTTTATGGATTGATATAACTGTTGAGAGTGAGTTTAAACAGTTTTAATGTCTTTTCAGATAATAAGGTCTGAGATCAACCCGCAATGAAAACATCAGCAGGCATAAGTGTAGTATTCTGCCTCGCTCTGTTTGGACTGGGTAGGTTTTCTATTTCAACTTAAGCTGTGTTCAAAATACAAATATTGCATACTGTGGTCTCAAAAAGATTAATATGCGGCTCATTATCTGCCTGAAATTACATTAAGAATTTTGCATTTTGCATAACATTGTGTGAACTCAACTGGCAGCAACGTTAGTAACGTAATAATTTCTGCGTCTCCGGTAAAGCTCCGTGGTGCAGCCTCCATACGTGATTCTGAGATGAATGTCTGCTCTTTCTGCCCTGCTGCCCACAGAAAGGAGCCAAGACAATCGATTTCCTGTGAACAGTTTACATGACATAAGCAGTGATATATCATGCCGGCGCATTTCTATTTATGATTGCATATCAAATTGCGTTTTGGAATATTTTATGCACTTTCCAGGCTCAGCCATCAAATGCTACAGATGTAAGGACTACACTGGGACCTGCACCAAAACACAAGACTGCAACTGGGAGGACTCCTGCCTCTCGCTGAAGGAGAGAGGTTAACTTTCACTTGTAACTCCTGTTGGTTGAACTGTTGTTAGATGCATTTGGAGTGCAATGGAATCTATATCCTGCACAGTCACATTATAAGTATATCTATACAGTATATTTATAGTTTTCTTTTTTTCTGTCTGAACGTCTTAGGTGGCTTCATATACCGGCAATGCATCAAATACTCTGACTGCGACTACAACCGCCTGTCACAGATGTACCCCTCCGTCTCCGCCTTCACCTACAAGTGCTGCAACAGCGACCTGTGCAACGGAGCTACGGCCGCCATGGCAGCCAAGCCCTTGCTTGGCCTGCTGGCCTCGCTGGCTGTGTTCTGGTGGTGCGTCCTCTAACCCTGCCTCCTACTGAGGCCTCCACCGAAGCGACGAGCAGGGGTCCCGAACGTCCTAATCTGCGGTGCTGCGCTTGTCTGTCCCATGCACTAAACAGCAGAGCTTACTGAAACGCACGGGGGAAGGTTCTATTAATACAACCTTAACTGGCTATACTTTTTGTAACGGTGTTGCGTTTGTGTTCCTGGTCTAACTGATTTGTGGGAATGTTTAGTCAGTTTAAAGAGGATTTTCTAATGGTGCGGCATGCCGAAATGGACCAACCCTGCTTTTGTGCCCCGTTTCCATGGCCTTCAGCCAACACAAAGGAGGTCGTAACCTTTTTGTTTTCCTGACGGCAGATTGCAGATGTAACGTGTTCAGCAGTAAACCGGTGTTGTAAAAAGATAATGGGTCCCTGCCACACGGACCATCAGGCTGTCCGGGTGGTCGGATGTTGTGTTAACTGCACAGCCTGAGCATCTTCTTTCCTGAAATTTCTGAATTTATTCCCATATCCATAAGTAAAAAAAAAAATGTTTTAAAAATGGTGTCTAGTTGTGTGCGTCGTGTTCGGTACACTAGTCTGCTGGACACGGGCCAGTTCAGAGGACTGGCAGGCGAAGGCAGGAGGACATGGCTGGAGGGAAGAGGACTTCCTGCCGCTTCATCTGTTGCCCGAATCAACACGATTAACCCTGTGCTGCTGCAGGGACTGAACTGAACGCTAAGCCACCCACGTTCTCCACAGCTACTGTGTAAAATTCTGTCTTTTGTGTCAGATGATGTGCATAGACTTATAGAACAACTCTGGCGTCTAAATGCAGCTAGTTGCTGTTCCCAAATGATAATAAAACGTTTCTTAACGTCGATATGGGCTCTAACGTGCTGTTTTCGAGCGATCCGATGACCATCGTTCTGGTATTGTTCACATATCACCTCCGCCATGTTGCTTTGTCACATGACCAGCGGCCGCTCTAATGACGTTGCTTAGGAACAGCGACATCACAGGGGCAACTGCTAAACTTATTTGTTTTTATTGTTCATTGTTGAAACAGCTGTGGTATCATTACAATACTGAAGAATATGAAGGTTCGAATTGTGTTCGCGGTGGTGCCATCTTTTAGTCTTTTTATTTTATTAATTTGTCGCCGTTCGTAGCTACTGCAGAAGTGAAATTGGGCCCCTATCAGGAGAAATTAAATCTCAGTTGTCCTTCGCTCATTCGAACACGCACACGACATCATCACACGCGCCTGCATTCTGTCAAGAATCACATTTTCTCAACCTCTGTACACGTACACTAACTTAACACAGATCGAGGTCTTTAGTTGGTTTAGGAAGCACCATCTGAAGCTATCTTATGCAGGGCGTGTTGGTTTTACTTTCCTCAATAGCTTGTCAGTTTCGTACTTTTATTTTTAGCCTTTACACAGTTTCCTACCAGGTACATAAAACTGACCTCCGAAGTTCGCCTTAACATCTCAAAGCAATGTTTCGGTTAGAAAGTCAGCTCCATGTCTGTGTTTCTACAGAATTGCTTTGGTGTGGGTTGTTAGTGAGAGGGAAAGTTCCTCCGTATGACAGGTTCTCATTGATCTGTGTGAGGAGTGACATGCTGATAGTACAGCCACGGGAGGATGGGCGTGACAAGGGCACTTTAGTCTGTGCCAGTAAGATAAAAAGGGTGCAAATTTAGAAGCTCCGCTTCTACGCTGTGCCATAAATTAATCACTTAGATTAAAACATGAATTTATGGCAACAGCGGAGAGAAACAAACAAAGGAAGGAAGGATACTTGTGGGGAAACCCAGCTCTATAATAAGAGGGATGGAAATAAAAGGTTTGTACAGGAGACCCAGTGACTCACTGTACTGGCTCAGTGCATGATGGGTTAATATACACACACACACACACACACACACACACATATATATATATATGTGTGTGTGTGTGTGTGTGTATATATATATATATATATATATCATTTTTATTTTTTTTTACCCATCATGCACTGAGCCAGAACAGTGAGTCACTGGGTCTCCTGTACAAATATATGTATATATGGAGTGAACGTCTACGTAGCTATTTACCTGCTGTAGCGGCTCTTTTTGTCCCGAGCCCACCGGGACAGATGCTCTTCATCTGAATGCATTATGGGAAAAGTCAGCATCAGGGTAATCACGGTAACGCTCAACACGCGTTCTCAGTTTTCTCACCGGTGTACTAACACATTTTACTGCACCGGTGTCCACACACAGTGACCCCCCTTCCCCTGTGTGACCCCTTGGCCTTCATAAAGCCTCCCTGTTTGGCCAGCTGGGGCAACATTGCACACCGAGTCAGAGGAAGCGAGGGAGAAAGCAGAAAGCAAATAAAGACAAAAGAGGAAGTGGTGCTGACTTGGTGGGATGCTGAGTAATGTTTGCCCTGGACAGAATAGACAATGTACAAGGTGGCATACATTTACATTTACATTTACAGCATTTACCAGACGCCCTTATCCAGAGCAACTTACAATCAGTAGTTACAGGGACAGTCCCCCCCTGGAGACACTCAGGATTAAGTGTCTTGCTCAGGAACACGATGGTAGAAGGTGGGATTTGAACCTGGTTCTGGTTCATAGGCGAGTGTGTTATCCAGTAGGCTACTGTCCCCCTGTTGGGTTAACTGGTTTCTTTCCCAGATGTCCGACCCTCGCAGGCTGCAGCAGCCCCACGTCCAGAGGTGAACAGGGATGCCAAGTGTGACCCTCGTCTGGTCTTACACGGGATTTATGAGGTCACTTCACGCCCTTAACCAAAGTCAATTTTAGCCAAGGAGGCCTTCTTAGTTCCCGTGGCCACTCGTCTTACGGCGAGCCTCCTCCTCACATTTGTAAACAGCTGCCCTGTTTGTTCCACCTCGCTCTGCAGTCTGAAGCGTTCCGCTCTCTGTTTGCTCGGCTCAAATACGCCGCCTTTCCGCCGGCCTCACGTAACAATGCAGCCCAGCGGCGTTTCAGTCGCGTTGGAGTAGATTAACATGACAGTGCGCGGTAACTGCTGAGCATTCCCTGAGAAGAACCTCGAGACGTGTGTTCTTCAACTAATCCGGGTAAAGGTGGACCAGGTGAGAGCCTGAAAGAGCCGCGTTTTCAGCGTATGTTTGTGCTGCTGTGAATGGACTTGTTTGCGAGTCTCGCAAGTCTGCAACTGGGGTGGTCTGGCCCTGGGAAGGGAAGGAGGCACTTAAAGGGGGGAGGCACTATTGCATCTGGAGACAGGAGGGAGCCACTTCCAGAGACTCGCTGCCCCTCAGCCGGAGTGGAAGGATGTCAGCCGGCAACAGGACCTCAGGACCTTCTCTCACATGCCAAACTTTATGGACAATCGTGAGGTAAAATGCACAATTTATTTAATGTCATTTTGGTTCAATTAAATTAAATGCAGCATCTCAGGACAGGGAAGTCAAGTCAGGTAGGATCAGTTCGTAGGATCTGCATTACAGTGTGAAGCAGAACAATGTTCCACCAGGACCATGATGCAACAGGCAACCATACAAGGTTGCAGAACTGATGACAACTCAACAATGCGAGACAGGACAGCATAAAATGCAGCTAGTATGTCGCTTACTAGAGGACATACAAGCAGTTGACCTGGACCATTAACTACCAAGTAACGGTATTATTGTGTAGTAAGAGTATTATTTTGCAAAATTGCAGTGCATAATAAGGGAACAACAACCACAACACTTCATAGAACTCTAATACACTCCAGCACTTTCACTTTCAATCACTTCTGGACTCAATCCCCCCAGAATCCTTGCACAAACAAAAGATTTCACTCATTTGCACACCTTCATCCTACCTGTAACACATATTTTATGTTTTATGTTAAAGACATTAAAGTGTAATATTTGGTTATGTTTGCAATATTTGCACATTGGTTCATTGTATACTAGCAATATTTGCAATAGCAGTCGCTATAGCATTTCACTGCATATCATACCGTGTATGACTGTGTATGTGACAAATAAAATTAGAATTTGAATTTGATATTCTTTCATACGGGGAAAAACAGCAACAGCATTTTAATCGATATTAATAATAAATTCTCCATGAGATTTTACATAATATCTGATATGTTGTTTATTCCAGGCAAGTGCATCAGCCAATGCATCAGTGTCAGTGCAATAACCCACAGTGCCAGCGTTCTGGTTTTTGCCGTAATCTGTTCATTTGACTTCCACGCCGGTTTTGTTTTTGGCTTTTAGAAACATCCTTTAAGAGCCAGAAGAGCCATTACAGGGGAGGAAAAGGGCGTTGGCCTTGGAGCCGGGAAAAGCAGCAAAGAGCCACACTCCCGCACCGCATCCACCCGGCCAAAGCGGAAAACATCTGAAGGAGGTCAGATCAAGATAAGGCGCGGTTCCTGAGCTCAGGCGCTGGTCTATCTGGACGGACCTGGCGGCGCGATCCATGTCCCTTCCTGAGCCGGCGGCCGCCTCGCCTTCCCCCTTCCCTCCGTGCGACTACAGCGAGTGGCGGCCGACCTGGGTCTTCATCCCGTCCGTCTACATGCTGGCCTTCGCCCTGGGGTCCCTGGGGAACGGCCTGGTCCTCTGGGTCTACCTGGACCGGCGCGGCCGGAGGGACGGGGGGACGAAGACGTCGTCCTCCCGCTCCGTCACCGACTCGCTCATCGCCAGCCTGGCGGCGGCGGACCTGGCCTTCGTGCTGACGCTGCCGCTGTGGGCGGCCTACACGGCGCTCGGCTACCACTGGCCGTTCGGCAAGCCCCTGTGCCAGCTGAGCAGCTACGTGGTGGCGCTTAACATGTACGCCAGCGTCTTCTCCCTCACCGGCCTGAGCGTGGAGCGCTACTGGGTCATCGGCAGGCGCCGGCGCGGCGGCTCGGCCCGCGGGGGCACGCCGTGCCGGGCATCGTTGGTGGTGGGTGTGGTCTGGGCGGCCTCCGGCGTCCTGGCCCTGCCCGGGCTCCTCAGGACGGTGCAGAGCAGGGAGCGAGAGGAAGCCTTCCTGGAGCCGGACGGCGGCCAGTCCCCCGTCTCCTCGTGCCAGATGGACTTCTCCAGCCTCGTCCCGGCGCACCTGGACCCGAAGGAGCGCGAGGAGGCGGAGTTGCTGTGGGAGGCGGCGCTGGGCCTGAAGAGCACCGTCCTGGGCTTCCTGCTGCCGCTGGCCGTCCTGCTGATGTGCTACTGCTCGCTGGGGTGCCTCCTCACCCAGCACTTCAGCGAGGGACCCCGGCCCGACCGCAGGCGCCAGCGCCGGCTGCTGCGCGTCATCGTCACCCTGGTCCTGGCCTTCTTCCTCTGCTGGCTGCCCTTCCACGCCAACAAGACCCTGTCCACGCTGGTGGAGCTGGACGTGCTGCCCTACTCCTGCCCATTCGACCGGGTGCTGATGGCCGCCCTGCCCTACACCATGTGCCTCAGCTACGTCAACAGCTGCTTGAATCCCCTCCTCTACGCCTGCTGCGACCCGGCCTTCCGCCGGCGCTGCCGGGCCCTCCTGCAGCGGCCGTGGTGCCGGCGGAGCCGCAGGGACGAAGAGGAGGAGGAAGAGCGGGAGCAAGCCAGTCGGAGTTCCGCCGTCGGCTCCGGGACCTGAGAAATGGGAAACGCTGAGAAAGAATGTGGCAGATGGCCTGTGGGTGGAGGAGGATGAGAGAAAGCAGGTCCCCGTGGGACACTTACAGGACACGGGCTTACAGGCTTGTTTTTCTGTCACTATTTTTTTAAAGCCAAATATGCCATATACGCAGTTGCCATGAGACATTAAAATAAACACCGTGGGAGCAAGTTGGTGGGAAATATGATTTATGACCTTCCCATAAATTGGACACTCCTGGCGCACAGGATAAGTTATGAAATCCTTTTAGAGTTGCCACTGAAGTATATCTGAACTAATGCAACATGATTTGTAATAAAATATTTTAAAGTCCCTTTTATCTGCTGCACAGGGATGGACAATAATTCATAAATTGCACACGCACATGACTATACTGACTCCGATGACATCTCCTATCTGTAACAGATTTTTGATATAATAATAATAGTATATCTTCTGGTCAAAACTGTATTCTCAATAGTAAAAAAGGTAATTAAAGATTTTCAAAACATCATTATCACTACTACAAATTGTATTTCAAGATATTCTTCCGGTGGCATTAATGTTTTAGATATCTTTAAATCCTTTAAGAAAGCAAGTGGCTTTTTTAACATGTCCTAGCTAGAATGGATATGTATTGCAGATATCCATAATTTTATAATGCAGAGTCATAATGAACATTTTTTTAATCAAAATGAGACTCTTCCTTCCCACAATTTCTCTTTCTGACATATATAATGTAAGTAAACCGATATCACGTTTCCCATTCATTTCTCTTGAAATTACATTTCAGATATTCAGAATGAGAATTTTACATATCTGCAGAAACATTCTTACAAGAAGTAAAATAAGATTATTTCCAAAATTATTTGTCATATGTAAATATAAATTATATGTCTATATACAAATTTTAAATGTTAATGTTAATGTGTAATGTTGGCGTAAAAATGTTTATTGTTAATGTAAATATAAATCTTAAATGTTAACTTTATTTCTAAAGGTAAATGTAAATAAAAATAATACACGAAAATCTTAAATGTTAACTTATGTTTAAAAGTTAAATGTAAATATAAATGGTAAATGTATATTCTAATTGTTGAGAACATAAGATAATTCCCCACACGTATTTGCAGAGAAGTAAGCGATAAGGACGGAAGTGCACTAAGTGCTTGCAGGTTACGGTTGATGGAGGACAACATGGCGAATACCAATGACTTAGCGGGCAGTGGTGGCCTAGCGGTTAAGGAAGCAGCCCCGTAATCAGAAGGTTGCCGGTTCGAATCCCGATCTGCCAAGGTGCCACTGAGGTGCCACTGAGCAAAGCACCGTCCCCACACACTGCTCCCCGGGCGCCTGTCATGGCTGCCCACTGCTCACTCAGGGTGATGGGTTAAATGCAGAGGACAAATTTCACTGTGTGCACCATGTGCTGTGCTGCTGTGTATCACATGTGACAATCACTTCACTTTGTTTTGCTACCCAGCCGGAAACAACATCTTCTACACATTCCACTGTGGTATATTGTATGCAAATTTGGGCAGGAGGGTATCAGCAGTATTGAAAATTTCGCCTTAAATATTTACCTCCATAAGCTTATAATCATCATAATAAATACTTAGTAGATGCGGCAGTTCGTAAGATGCTGCTGCTTAACGTTTTGTTCGGTAATGGCAAGAAATCGATTGTCAAACAGAGGAAAATAACTCCACATGTGTTCATTCATAGTTTTGATGCCTTCAGTGAGAATCTGCCAACGTAAATGGTCATGTTTAAAATAAAGAAAACACATTGAATAAGAAGGTGTCCAAACTTTTTGACTGTACTGTAAGTGTACAGCGAGAATTTTTGCACAATGGAATGAATACTTTTAGGGATCCATATTTGTTTTAAAGTTTAAAGTGAAGCGATTGTCACTTGTGATACGTAGCAGCACAGCACACAGTGCACACAGTGAAATTTGTCCACTGCATTTAACCATCACCCTTGGTGAGCAGTGTGTGGGGACGGTGCTTTGCTCGGTGACACCTCAGTGGCACCTTGGCGGATCAGGATTCAAACCGGCAACCTTCTGATTACTGGCCCGCTTCCTTAACCACTAAGCCAGTGAGTATGGTGTCTTCTTGTAGGCTAGACAAGGTATTTTTGCATTTGACACTATTGCTATTTTATATACTATTTATATAAACTATACTATACTATATTATTAACGTTTCCCCTTCATTCTCTTATTAGGAAATTCCTTTCCTCGATGTAACGGGTTTCGGTCACCGAATTCCAAACAGAGAGCTTGCGAAACCTATAAAAAAGACACTATGTCTATCTCACCTGAGACAACAACATTAGTTATACCCAGAGGAGACAATTGAATCAAACTTACTGGTCTTATTGGAACATTTTTATCTTCCAGTGAGTGGCCTAAGACCAACTGAGAAATATGAAATATCCACCATCTTCAAATCCACATTCGGAATGTCAGCAAACCAAACACTGCCCTTTGAGTATTTGAGCACCGTCAAAGGATGCAAAAAACTAACGAAGCCAAATGTCACTTCTGATTTCCCGATGGGGTGTAAGGAGGTGGCCTCCATCTGCTCTAACCCATGTCTGTACATAATGGCAGTAATGCCATATCCCCTCATCTGCAGTATACACTTGTATAATGTAGGTCTAGAAGTCCCCAGGATAGATGCTACCTCACTTAATGTCAAACTTAGTGACAGCAAATTCTCAAGGTCCTCTTTGGAAGTCTGGTTTAGGCTGCTATCCTTAAATAATGTAATACAACTAGGAAACTGTGCAATTATAAAAATAAAATGCTATTTCACATTTAATACACTATACTATTCAACTTCTCCGACATCTGCACTCCACAACACACATGATGTTACACCTTCAACTACACCTGTACAGCTGGAGGCACAGTGAGAGCTCCAGAGTATGGCCAGTAAAGTTGTCCTTGCACAGATCATCCTTTTTAACAGGAGAAGCGAGGGAGAACTGTCCCGTATGTGTGTGACAACCTTTGCCTTGAGAGACAAAAGCAAGCTGCATTCAAAATTCGAGTCTAAATGTTCCAGTGTTACTGAAACATTCAATGGTGTCTGCAAGTGAATAATATTAATGAAACAGCTTGTATATCAGACCATATGCCTAGACTTTTCTCTGTCTCTGTTCCCAAATTTACAGCAAAAACCTCTGTTCCTACACGGCACATTAGGAAAAATTATTGAACATATCATGGTCTGACAACCGACATGAATAATAAATGGTACCATCCATGAATGAACCATCCATCTAATCCAAAGAAATGAATTGTATTTCCATAATGTTATATTTATGTCTGTGTTAGGTGCCTCAGTGGCACCTTGGCGGTTCAAGTTAAACCCGCATCCTTCCAATTCCACTTCCTTACTGCCCCAAATGTCTTGTTACTAGTAATGGAGAAGAACTGGAGTTTTTCTCCACAAGACAAGCTTCCTTGTTCCTATAAAATGATAAAAAGGAGAGACTACTTCAGACAACACCTGATTTTAACTCATCCATGTAACTCTAAACACGTCACGGCCCACCGTGAAACGAGCAATATGCTCACACAAACTGGCACAAATGAGCCTCATATCTTCCATATTTCAGCTGCAGCTTCAGTGCTTGTCCACACACTGCGAAATGGGTAGAAATGACTCTTTTCCTTCCATTCTAACTCGTGTTCCTGTCCCCCTTCCTCTCATCTTCACCCACCCTTGCGTCCTCTTCCTTGTGTCATTCGTCATCTCATACCGAGCTTTGTTCTCCACGGTGACTCAGGGTATCATGATTTCCTTCTTTCACTCTTTATTGGTTATACGTGGAACCTCGATACACAGATACACATTTTTGACAACTGAAGGTGACTGATGACTATAACGTTTCTAGTGGGGTCGAAAACAAATCCTCAATGAGCCAGGTGGTGGCGCTCTTCACTAAACTTCCCACAGTGAAGACGTTCTGTTAAGCGTTTGAATTGATGAAAGATTGGCATCGTGGAAATTATTTTTTTTTTCATATCATACAAATAAGCATTTGTACAGCAAACAATTACAACACATTTATTCATTTTATGCACAGTACTGTGCAAAAGGTTTAGTCAGTAGTCAAACTAATGAACTATTAATGAACTACTAATGAACAGTCACTTTGAACTAGTTGCTTGTCAGTAATGTCGATGCTGATATGTAGAGATGGGTGTCGGTCTAATGAACACCGAAAACTAATGAATGAAAAGTCTACAATACTGTACTGCAGCAGTCTCTTTCTCTACACACATCGTGTCAATTTTCCATGGAAATCAGGAAATTCTGCAATAAACCCTTTATGTTAATATATATTTGAATCAACGTTTGATATATAGGGGCTTTTGCTAGGTTAACAAAATTGCTTGCAGCTTAGATAAACATCATGTATTGGTATGACTTTTTTGTATTATAATGATACAAATTGAAAGGAAAAGTGAAGTGAGTGTCATTGTGAAACACCGCAGCACAGCACACGGTGACAGGATGAAATGTGTCCTCTGTATTTAACCATCACCCTTGGTGTGGGGACGGTACCTTCATCAAGGGGACCCACGGCCCCAAAACATCACCATTGCATTTATATGATTGATGTAAAAAGAACTGCATGGCATGAGATGCGCGTTTGCTGGGAGAAGCAGGCCTGGCTCCGGTTGTGCTGAGACAGGCAGGCCGCCTCCTGCTGCTCCTGCGGGGGAGAGAGTCTCCGCCAAACCGGCCCCTCCCGCACCCAACACACTCACGTACAAATAAAAAGGCGTAATAAAATACGCCCGAACCGCCGCTGGCGTCTTCTTTTCTTTTTTTTTTTTTTTTTAAAGGAAGTGGTGACGCACATGGGCGTGGCCTCGGCAGGTGCGACTCCAGCACCGGCGAGCGGACAGCTCCGCCGCCGCGCATGCGCACACGCCCCGCCCCCCCCCAGCAGCCGCAGACGCCGAGCGCGCGCACGCCAGACGAGTCCGGAGCGAGACGCGGAGCGAGGATGACGTCGGCGCGTCGGAGCCTCTTCCTCCTGCTGCTGCTGCCGGTCCTGCTGGCGACCGTCCGGCGGGTCCCCGCCTTCCCGACGCCGGCCGCGACCGACGGTGAGGAAAGGGATCCGGGGATCCAGGGATCCGGGGATCCAGAGCAGGAAGGAGAGGAAGAGCGGCGTAAACAGGGCAGAAAAGCCCCGGGGCTATTTCCAGGGCACTTTAATCCCTTGTTCGGTAATCCGATTAATTCCACTGGCCTGTCGGGAAGCCCGCAGCGGAAATATTTAAATTAGATCGACGGTTTGATCGTGGTTATGCATATTCGTTTTTTGTTTCCGTGACCGTAACTGTGCGTGGTTCCTTTCCAATGCAGATAAAAGGCAGTTAACCGAAGAGAGACCCTTACAGGAGCAGGTACTGTACCGAGGGGCAAATGGTGGAAATCATGGCAATACAGCAAACTGCTTCAACTGACTTCCTGTCCCTTCTGTCAGATCGCAGAGGCCGATGGCATTAAAACGGCCGAGCCGACGGCAGGTGAGTGGGTCTGACCCGTCCATATCCGCGGCCTGGGGCCCGGCGGCCCGGCACGTTTTCACCCTCGCCGCTCTGTCAGCCGCAGAAGGCGACCCGGAGGCGGAGTCCGACAACGACGACTTCAGGCTGCTGAAGTCCCTCGCCGAACAGTCCAAGCAGGCGGACAACAAGACGCCCGGCTCGGACCCGCCGGAGGAGCGGTACCCCCAGGACGAGGGCGACTCCACCAAGAACCGCCGGCTGGCGGACGACTACGACTCCACCAAGAACGGCATGGACAACAAGTTCCAAGGTACGTTGCCACGGTGAGACACTTGAAGGGCAGATGGGATTATGTGGCCGTGATTTAGAGCCGCAGCACGAGGATCACGTGGACGCCAAACCACCAGGAACAGCGTGGAATACCGCGGGGACGTGGGGACGCGGCGGTGGCGCCCCGTCCGGGTCGGGTTTCTTTTCAGCACCGAGCTTCTGGGCGTTAACATCTGCAGCGCCGCGAATACGCAATACCACAAAAAGACATATTTATTGGAGGAACCGTACTGAATTTAACCAGATTAAGACGGACATAAAAATTGGAAGAAATAAAAGCCCCTCAAGCAGCAGACGCACCTCGAAAAAATGGGCAATGCGACCCCAAAAGTGATGTCAGGGCAGCGTTTACGATGCCGTTTTAGGGCCACTGAGTCAAAAAAAAAAAGAATATTGAGATTAAGGTCTAAATATTACAAGAATAAATCGTAATATTACGGAAAAAAATGAGGGGAAAGATCTCACCATAATTATTATCTCCACACATGGAAACGGGCCGTGGTTTAACTAGGACACACACACGGAATTCACCAGGAAGTTGTGTTTGTGTGACACCAGATGACCCCGAGAGCTTCCGGCAGCTGGACGGCACCCCTCTCACGGCCGAGGACATCGTCCAGAAGATCGCCAACAAGATCTACGAGGAGGACGACCGAGGGGTGTTCGACCGGATCGTCTCCAAACTCCTGAAACTGGGACTGGTAGGTTGACGGTGCGACACCGGACGCACGCACGCACGCACCCTTTTCGTATTTCAACTCCGTATTTCCGCCGTTCACAGATCACAGACAGCCAAGCCGACACCCTGGAGTACGAAGTCGCCGAAGCCCTCCAGGACCTGATCACCAAAAACGCCAAAAACAACGAGATCGAGGAGCCAGACCTCAGTATGGACTATCCCATCGCCAGAGGTGACGATGTGGAGGAGACACCAGGGGACAACATGGTAGGCCCGACAAACATTCTACTCAATGGACTAGTGAATGCCAGGAAGTGGTTTTCAATGATGCTTTTCACCACAGGGCGAGGTGGACAGGCCCAGCCGCCGCTACGAGGAAGAGGAGGAGCAGGACAACGCGGACGAGACCGTGGACAGCACGTGGGACGCGGCCAGCGAGGGAAACGACCGGAACGAGCTGAGCCCCGAGGACGGCCTGCAGGACCTGCAGTACTTCCCCAACTTCTACCGGCTCCTCAAGAGCCTCGACTCCGGTACCGACCTCCCACAGACCCCCAGGACCATCATGCAACTCACAGAACGTTTTAATGTTTTAGATCTTATAAATATGGATTTAATCCAGTACGGGTCATGACAGGTGGGTGACATTGTCATGATAACGTTGCAGAGCAAGACGCCCAGGAGAGGGAGACGCTCATCACCATCATGAAGACCCTGATTGACTTTGTGAAGATGATGGTGAAATATGGAACCATCACCCCCGAGGAGGGAGTCTCCTATCTGGGTACGACTCTTCACAGCTCCCGGTTTCTGTTCAAAAATGCAAAATATCAAATATGGTCTTCGGCTTGGCGTTCACTTGATGTGGAGCGGGTTAATAATCCGGTATCAGCCCGAGGCGGCACGGCGAGAGATTACAGCTGGTGCGTGATGGTGACTTGATTTGATAAGTCAGCGCGCGAAGCCCCACAGACTTCGAGGCTGACACTCGTTTAACAGCCGAGATAAGGTGTGTGTGTGTGTGTGTGTGTGTGTGTGTGTGTGTGTGTTCGTCTCGCTCGTCGGATGGCTGCTCTTTTTGTGTCTTAATGAGAGCATGCTGAGATGGAGCGGGTCCCTCATCACACGTCACGCATATTCCAGTGACCTCAGCCCTTCCACCCTTTTCATTCTGGTTCTGTCACCGGAGAAGAACTGAGAGCCTTAGAACTCGTTTCTGAAAGGCATCTGGTGAGCCGTGACAGGTGCCACTCCCGTGTTGTTGTGTGTGTGTGTGTGTGTGTGTGTGTGTGTGTGTCCAGTCTCCTATTGTGATCCAGGGTCCCCAGCCATCTCCAATTACACTCAGTAATCCCTCGTTTCATGGCTGGCTGGACAGCGGGCAGATCCTCCACCTGCTGCCGACAGAGGTGACCTCTTCCCTGCCGCCGGCCAATCAGCATCCTGCGACGCTTCGCACCGTCTGTTCCTTACGGCTAATGACGCGGCAGCGCCGGGCAAACACCTGATAAGCAGGACGGGGTTTCCACAGCAACCTCAGCCAGTCATCTCGGGCTCCTGCGGCGACCCAGGGCACGTAATGGCGCCCGGTTGCCTAGCAACGGCGTGTGGCCGGTCCCTTTTGTGACGGGGATGAGTCACCTGTCACTCTGCTTTAATCTGTTCAGTGGAGATAATGCCCACCTGGTGACAACGCGCCCGATAGGACCGATGCCAGACGGCCATCTCTATATCCCATGCAGCATTTATTAAAGTTTATTAAGCCTGATTTCTGAGGTTCTAACAAGTGAATCATCAAATATTGTCTGTTAATTCGGTTCCAAAATGTGACAACATATGATGAAATAAGGTGACGGGATGTCCATTTTCAACTTGAGTCCCAGATTTAATGTAAACGCTCTTCTTCCTGTAGAAAACCTGGACGCCATGATTGCCCTGCAGACAAAGAACAAGCTGGGGAAGACGCTGGGGGAGGCAGAGCTGACGCCACAATCAGGTAAAAGAGCCAGAAAGGCTGTTAGTCTGGTAGAGGGACAGGGACAGCGGCAACGTCGAGTGACACTGGGCCCGTCTTCCAGGCAAGGCGGGGGACGATGATGACAACACGAAAGAGGAAGCTGCCAAGATGCAGAAGGAATACGAATCCCTGAAGGACTCGACCAAGGATGGCCAGGCGGCGCCAGAGTCCGGTAGGTTCCAACCAAAAAATGTCCCCTCTTTTATCTGCTCATGTAACAAAGCAATCATTTAAAATCACAGATGTTACAAAATTATGATAAAAATATTAAGAAATCTGCCAATTTCTCCCAATCTTCAATTTTTAAATATTGTTCCACCTAATTACAATATTTAGTGTTACGTGAGCAGCTGCTGTCGAATTATGATCTCATGCCATATCATCAGGTTTCTATTTCCTTCTTGAATGCTTTATTTTGTTCCCATGGTGGAGTTTTTGACTCAACTTCAGGCACTCAAACAATGACATTTATTTCTTATATAGCAGAAAATTACAAACAGTACATTTACAGTACAGTAAACAGTAATTCAGTGTTAAACAGTACATTATAATGGTCAATAGAGGAAAGGAAAAAATTGTCCATCTTTGGTACACTGACAGTTAGCACGAGATTAAAAGTATTCTTCAGTTAATAGTGACTTAATTTAATAAAAAAATGGAAGTTAAATAGAACACAGACAGAGACTAAAAAAGTGGACATGATAAAAACAAGCTCTATTTGCGATAATTTACATTTATGACATTTCGGCAGACGCCCTTATCAACGTGCTTTCAAGTTACCATCGATGAAGTGGTCAGTTCTGGTCAATACTTTTATTCACTCTGTGAATTCACCATAATACCTACCATTGGGAATGTCTTTTCCACTCTTTATATCTGTATGGTGTTATAAATTATAATATCTATCTGTATTATATCTGTGAGGGTGTGGTAAAAGTTGACGCCTGACTCCATGTTCGGAGCTGCAGCCTCCTGGCCCGGTGACCGTCCTCGTTTCCGACCCTGTGAGAACATAATCCCTGCATGTCGGCGGGATTATGGACAAACTGCAGATTTATTCCGGTCGCGTTTCTGCGGCAACGTGAGAGCAAGACCGGAAATTTGGACAAGCGGTAATAATATCGATTTTCCTGCGTTGGTTCCTTCCCTCCAGGCCACCCGGGAAAGTCGGAGACGTATTTGGAAGCCATCAGGAAGAACATCGAGTGGCTGAAGAAGCATAATAAGGACGGCAACAAAGAGGGTGAGTCCTCCCTCATCCGCGCTCGGCAGATGAAGCTGGTGGCCTATTTTCGGTCGCCCTAGTTACGGATGTATATGTAAGTAAATGTAGGGAGGAGGGGCTTCCCTAAGCTGCGGCTCGCAGGCCCGGTCACGCTCATCAGCCGTGGAGCGGCGACCGGAATCCGCGTGAGAGAGCGTTTACGGCCTCATTACGGCCCGCGAGCCGGTCGGAGTCTAAATGTGACAATGTTCTCAGTTCATTATTGTACCCAGCGTTCTGATTGGCCGAGAGGACTCCCCGACGTTGCATCTATTTAAATCTCAAGGTAACGGCAGGATCAGAGGTAAATCACATCTAACCAGATATCATCTGAAAGCCCCCCACTGTTCTCGCGCATTAGCAATGGAAATCCTTGTCGGCATGGGTCACAGCGGGCCCTCGTGAATATGCATGAGCTCTTGATGAGCGCGCTGTAATTAGCGGGACTCTACCTGGATCTGGCGTGCGTGGCCACCTGCGTTCATGCCGGTTTATTACGGATCCGTTTCCTCTAGCCGCCATCGCTTAAAGCTGCAGCCTGAAGACACGGGGTGGTGGGGTATAAAATAAAATGGGACGACAGGTGACAAGGTGACTGGCCCCTGGCCTCCCGTCTTCAGTAGGTAAATATGCACCGTCCAGCTAAACCACTCAGGAAAAATGAAGATTTGTCACAGGGACACCAGAATGACCCGATTTACCACTTTCCTCTGAGGCTGGTGGAACAACGGGACTTTTATTGAGTCCTCCATGAGACAGATGGACAACTTGGCCCATCAGAATACAGAGAATACAGTGTTCGTGCCGGACACGTTCTTCTGCCGTGGGTGGCCACGGTGTTGCTTCATGCAGCTTGTAGCCCACGTGAACTAACAATTATTGTAATTCCACAGCTCTTTGTTTCAATGCCGGGCGAGAAATCTCCTGATTTCATCACTTTTTAAGTATTGATACACCTTGTTGGAATATTTATGGTCATGATGTCACCGCCGGATCAGAGATGGCGTCATCTAGGATGCTTTATTTTGTTCCCATAGTTGAATTTTTAATTGAAAAACTTTATATGTGCATCACTGAAGGATATTTAGGTGCACAAAATAGCATAAACTAATGTTGTATTTCTTGATTATTGCCATTGAATGTCCCGCATTTTTGTTACAGATTACGACCTCTCCAAGCTCAGGGACTTCATGGACCAGCAGGTGGACGCCTACATCGACAAGGGCATCCTGGAAAAAGAGGAGGGGGACGTCATCAAGAGGATCTACGGCAGCATGTAGACCCGCCAACCACAAACTGAGAATAATGAACCCCCCGCCCAGGTGACATTCGCTCAGAGAAAACGTAGAGGCGTGTCACAGGACACCATTACAGCCTGAAGACAATCTGACTACCTAGATGCTGAGGCGGGGATGGAATAGGCTGAAAATGTGGTTTAGCGAATAGAAGGATCTTGTTGTAGCGAGAATGCATCAACTTGTAACATCTAAACCTATATAAATATATATATATATATATATACATACATGATTTAATCTATGTAATCTGTCCTATAGCACGTTATCCTTGTTTTTCCACTGTAATCTGTATCAAATCTCTGTACGGCCACCCACTCAACTCCATTTCTCCGTTCTTCTCTCACTGATCTTGTATTTAGAGACTCTGTCGTTTCCCTGAGTGTCGACCTCCTGTCCCTTTCGTCTCGTCCGACTGTACGCTGCTTTAGACACACAAATCGAGTATTTTTAAATGTAAATATTTGTGATTTTTTGACTACGTTTCAGCAAATAAACATGGCCTTTCTTTAACCGTGTGCTGCGTGGGTTGAGAGACGCCTGGGGGACTCGGCGTGCTGGTGGTGATGGTGATGATGATGGTGGGACACACTCACTGCAGACACAGCAGCACAAATCTAATTTCTAAGTGCAAAAATGAACAAAATGGAAAATAGTCATTGCTGTTTCCAATACATAAATGAAGAAATGAATATCACACGTGTGCATGACAACCTTTAGAAATGCTTTCATTTCTCCTGTTTTGAACGCTGTTCTGATAATGTCGAGGGCTGTCTATACTCTGGTGGCTAATTTTAAAACACTGAGATGTATGTTTAACACTGTTGGTTTTAGTGCCCATCCCTAGTAAAAAAAAGTTCAAATCTTAGTTAAATGATGCTATTAATGAAGGAGCAGAATGATTATTGATCTCATGATACAACAGTTGTTAAATATGTTGATGCCTCCAGGCCACCCGGTCATTATTCACACGGTCACATCCCGGCGTGCCTGTCGGATTTACTTAACTTAACTTGCTTATGAACTAGAAGACCCAGGTTCAAATCCCACTTACTACCATCGTGTCCCTGAGCAAGACACTTAACCCTGAGTGTGTCCACTGTCCCTGTAACTACTGATTGTAAGTTGCTCTGGAGAAGGGCGTCTGGTAAACACTGTAAATGTAAACTTGTCCCCCTCACTTGTCCCACAAAAAGCACAAAGTCGGGATGCATTATAGACGCGTTTATTATTCCTCAACTCCATAACACATGATAAAGCACAATAAAACCGCCACACACACACACACATAAAACACATTACTTTCACACTCCACTTTCCCTCACGGATACCAAAAATAGCTTCTGAAGACGCAGAGTTCCAGGCTGCCAGCCACGGCCAGTTAAAAGGTGAGATGTTGAGGACTGAGCGCTGACGGTGGGATTCCTGCAGCCGCGCGGCCTACGTCGCAGTCCGTACGCATTAAAAAGAAAAAAGTGGCATCAGAGGTCACCTGAAAAGCAGCTTTGCCAGCGTTTTTTTTTTTTTTCTCAGATCAGGTGGTGCGCCCTCTTCTGGTGAACGCCGGCGGTGCAGTAACGCCAGCGGGATGGACGACCTCTGTGCAAAAGTGGGAACGCTGAGTCACATTCCGTGTTTTGGTAAAAGCAACAGTACAAAAATATGGACAACTGAGGGACGAGACGAAACTGCAGACGCTCGGTCTTCAGCGGTGCATCATATTTCCTGGTACGATGAGGCCGGAGGTGACGGGTCATCGGCATCCCTGAAACAGAACAAACATGGACGTCACTGTAAAAAAAGTGCATTTCCTGCACCAGTTCATTTAAGTGGAGAGTTTGGTTCGGAAAACCAGAAATCTCACTACAGTAACAGCCCAAAACACTATTACCGTATTTTTGGGAATTTTCCTGCTATTGGGAAGACGTTCACAATGTGTCACAAAATATTTTATGTCACATACCTTTGGAGAATAAGATAATCTTTTTTGGAAATATTGATCGGAAAATGGTAGAAACGATATTCTAATGAATATCTTACTGGGAAAAAATAAAAATCACAGGAGAGCCCGTGTTTGAGTACATGGATCAACGTTACAATGGACATTTAGAAACTGGAAAGGTTTATATTGTACTGGAGAAAATGGATTGAATATTTGAGAATATAAATAAATCACTCTTTGAATATAGTGTGATTATGGGAATCCATAAAAATCCGGAGACATGAACTTTCCCCTCATATAAAAGCTCACAGGGAATCTACTCTCATTCCCAAAATGGGTCCATGCTAATGGTATTAAAAAAAAAAATAAATAAATAAAAATACAAAATTCGCAGATACTAATCTAAACAATTTAGATATCAATTAGCACCAGTTTTGCATCTACCTGGAGGACTTTAAACACGGCAGCGGGCTCCAGCCGGCACCAAGCTTGCTAGAAAAGAACTGTCTGGAAGTATTTTAGACATCAGATGGACGAGAATACCAGAGGTTTTAGACAAGCCCGTTTGCGAGAAGTGATTACATTTCCAGACGTCCTTATCCAGAGCGACTTCCAATCAGTAGTTACATGGACAGTCCGTCCCCCCCTGGAGACACTCAGGGTTAAGTGTCTTGCTCAGGGACACGATGGTAGTAAGTGGGGTTTGAACCTGGGACTTCTGGTATTCTGGGTCATAGGTTAGTGTGTTACCCGCTACGCTACTACCACTAATTCAAAGTTGTTACCATCAAAGCGAAAAAAGCAGGACGAATTGTGGTAAAAGTTGTTCAAACGTACAAATCAGAAAAAGTTGGGACTGGGTGGTAAATGTGAATAAAATAATAAAAGCAGTAATTCACTAATTTCCCTCCACTTTTATTTCATTGCAGACAGTATGAACACAAGATAATTCAGATGTTTTTGGTCAACATCATTTGATTTGTGAATAAACGTCCATTCCTGCCATTCAGGCCTGCAACACATTCCAAAAGAAACTGGGATGGGGGCGATTCAGGGGTAGTAATGAGGTGTAATAACTAAATAATCATGTGATGTAAAACTGGTGACTGCGACCATGATCCGGTACGGTAGCAGCATCGAGGAAAGGCCTACTCCCTTCAGGAGCGAAGATGGGCAGCGGATCGCCAGTTCGCCCCCCTCTACAGGAAGTCACTACTTCAGGAAGTCACTACTTCAGGAAGTCACTCTCGAGGACTTTAGTGCAGCTAAAACTGTACTGTGCCAAAAGGAAGCCCACAATAAATAGTGTCCAGCAGCGCCGTCCACTTCTCTGGCCTCGGAGGCATCTGGGACGGTCCAAAGAGGAGAAGGACCATCCAGACACAAGTCCAAAAGCCAGGGTCTGTCATGGTATGGGGTCGCGTCGGGGCCTTTGGCAAAGGCAATGGCACCGTCAACACTGAGAAGTGTAGCTCAGTTTTGGGGGACGACGTCTTTTCCAGGGACACCCACGCTTGTTTCGGCGGGACAATGCCAAACCGCATGCTGCTTGACCGGCCTGCCTGCAGCCCTGGTTTGTCTCCTACAGAGAACGTTTGTCGCATTTTGAAACGAGGACCCCGTACGGGACAAACTAACACCTGCAGCACTTAGTCACTTGATTTCTTCAACGTCTCAACGCCTTTTTACTGTTATTAATAGACAGATTTTTTCAACGTCTTAACGTCTTTTTACTGTTGTTAATAGACATTTCTTCAACGTCTTAACGTCTTTTTACTGTTATTAATAGACAGATTTTTTCAACGTCTTAACGTCTTTTTACTGTTGTTAATAGACATTTCTTCCACGTCTCAACGTCTTTTTACTGTTGTTAATAGACATTTCTTCCACGTCTCAACGTCTTTTTACTGTTGTTAATAGACATTTCTTCCACGTCTCAACGTCTTTTTACTGTTCTTAATAGACAGACTTCTTCAACGTCTTTTTACTGTTATTAATAGACAGATTTCTTCAACGTCTCAACGTCTTTTTACTGTTGTTAATAGACAGATTTCTTCAACGTCTTTTTACTGTTGTTAATAGACAGATTTCTTCAACGTCTTTTTACTGTTGTTAATAGACAGATTTCTTCAACGTCTCCGTCTTTTTACTGTTGTTTTACTGTTGTCTTTTTACTGTTATTAAGACCGATTTCTTCAACGTCTCAACGTCTTTTTACTGTTATTAATAGACAGATTTCTTCAACGTCTCAACGTCTTTTTACTGTTATTAATAGACAGACTTCTTCAACGTCTTTTTACTGTTATTAATAGACAGATTTCTTCAACGTCTCAACGTCTTTTTACTGTTGTTAATAGACAGACTTCTTCAACGTCTTTTTACTGTTATTAATAGACAGATTTCTTCAACGTCTCAACGTCTTTTTACTGTTGTTAATAGACAGATTTCTTCAACGTCTTTTTACTGTTATTAATAGACAGATTTCTTCAACGTCTCAACGTCTTTTTACTGTTGTTAATAGACAGATTTCTTCAACGTCTTAACGTCTTTTTACTATTATTAATAGACAGATTTCTTCAACGTCTCAACGTCTTTTTACTGTTGTTAATAGACAGGTTTCTTCAACGTCTTTTTACTGTTGTTAATAGACAGGTTTCTTCAACGTCTTTTTACTGTTGTTAATAGACAGATTTCTTCAACGTCTCAACGTCTTTTTACTGTTGTTAATAGACAGATTTCTTCAACGTCTTTTTACTGTTATTAATAGACAGATTTCTTCAACGTCTTTTTACTGTTGTTAATAGACAGATTTCTTCAACGTCTTTTTACTGTTGTTAATAGACAGATTTCTTCAACGTCTTAACATCTTTTTACTGTTGTTAATAGACATTTCTTCAACGTCTTTTTACTGTTGTTAATAGACAGATTTCTTCAACGTCTTAACGTCTTTTTACTGTTGTTAATAGACAGATTTCTTCAACGTCTTTTTACTGTTATTAATAGACAGATTTCTTCAACGTCTCAACGTCTTTTTACTGTTGTTAATAGACAGATTTCTTCAACGTCTTTTTACTGTTATTAAGACCGATTTCTTCAACGTCTCAACGTCTTTTTACTGTTATTAATAGACAAATTTCTTCAACGTCTCAACGTCTTTTTACTGTTGTTAATAGACAGATTTCTTCAACGTCTTTTTACTGTTATTAATAGACAGATTTCTTCAACGTCTCAACGTCTTTTTACTGTTGTTAATAGACAGATTTCTTCAACGTCTTTTTACTGTTATTAATAGACAGATTTCTTCAACGTCTCAACGTCTTTTTACTGTTGTTAATAGACAGATTTCTTCAACGTCTTAACGTCTTTTTACTGTTGTTAATAGACAGATTTCTTCAACGTCTTTTTACTGTTGTTAATAGACAGATTTCTTCAACGTCTCAACGTCTTTTTACTGTTGTTAATAGACAGATTTCTTCAACGTCTTTTTACTGTTGTTAATAGACAGATTTCTTCAACGTCTTAACGTCTTTTTACTGTTGTTAATAGACAGATTTCTTCAACGTCTTTTTACTGTTATTAAGACCGATTTCTTCAACGTCTCAACGTCTTTTTACTGTTATTAATAGACAGACTTCTTCAACGTCTTTTTACTGTTATTAATAGACAGATTTCTTCAACGTCTCAACGTCTTTTTACTGTTGTTAATAGACAGATTTCTTCAACGTCTTTTTACTGTTGTTAATAGACAGATTTCTTCAACGTCTCAACGTCTTTTTACTGTTGTTAATAGACAGATTTCTTCAACGTCTTTTTACTGTTGTTAATAGACAGATTTCTTCAACGTCTTAACGTCTTTTTACTGTTGTTAATAGACAGATTTCTTCAACGTCTTTTTACTGTTATTAAGACCGATTTCTTCAACGTCTCAACGTCTTTTTACTGTTATTAATAGACAGATTTCTTCAACGTCTCAACGTCTTTTTACTGTTGTTAATAGACAGATTTCTTCAACGTCTTTTTACTGTTGTTAATAGACAGATTTCTTCAACGTCTTTTTACTGTTGTTAATAGACAGATTTCTTCAACGTCTTTTTACTGTTGTTAATAGACAGACTTCTTCAACGTCTTTTTACTGTTGTTAATAGACAGATTTCTTCAACGTCTTTTTACTGTTGTTAATAGACAGATTTCTTCAACGTCTTTTTACTGTTGTTAATAGACAGATTTCTTCAACGTCTTTTTACTGTTGTTAATAGACAGATTTCTTCAACGTCTTTTTACTGTTGTTAATAGACAGACTTCTTCAACGTCTTTTTACTGTTGTTAATAGACAGATTTCTTCAACGTCTTTTCACTGTTGTTAATAGACAGATTTCTTCAACGTCTTTTTACTGTTATTAATAGACAGATTTCTTCAACGTCTCAACGTCTTTTTACTGTTGTTAATAGACAGATTTCTTCAACGTCTTAACGTCTTTTTACTGTTGTTAATAGACAGATTTCTTCAACGTCTTTTTACTGTTGTTAATGGACAGATTTCTTCAACGTCTCAACGTCTTTTTACTGTTGTTAATAGACAGATTTCTTCAACGTCTTAACGTCTTTTTACTGTTGTTAATAGACAGATTTCTTCAACGTCTTTTTACTGTTATTAAGACCGATTTCTTCAACGTCTCAACGTCCTTTTACTGTTATTAATAGACAGATTTCTTCAACGTCTCAACGTCTTTTTACTGTTGTTAATAGACAGATTTCTTCAACGTCTTTTTACTGTTGTTAATAGACAGATTTCTTCAACGTCTCAACGTCTTTTTACTGTTGTTAATAGACAGATTTCTTCAACGTCTCAACGTCTTTTTACTGTTGTTAATAGACAGATTTCTTCAACGTCTCAACGTCTTTTTACTGTTATTAATACACAGATTTCTTCAACGTCTTTTTACTGTTAATAGACAGATTTCTTCAACGTCTTTTTACTGTTGTTAATAGACAGATTTCTTCAACGTCTTTTTACTGTTGTTAATAGACAGATTTCTTCAACGTCTTTTTACTGTTGTTAATAGACAGATTTCTTCAACGTCTTAACGTCTTTTTACTGTTATTAATAGACAGATTTCTTCAAGTGTTAAAGTAGACAGATTTCTTCAAGTGTTTTTAGTGTTAAAAGACAGGGGAACTGTACAAAGTGCTATATTCTGGCCCGGCCCGAACTTCTTTTGGAATGTGTTGCAAGCCCGAATGGCAAGAATGGACATTTATTCACAAATCAAAGGATGTTGACCAGAAAAAAAAAAAAAAAAAAACATGAATTATTTTGCTTTCATGCTGTCTGCAACGTTTTCCACCCTGTCCCAACCTTTTCTGATTTGGGGTTGTAATGGGAATATTTTAATTGCCACGGCCAAGTAATACTAATGAAGAAAGTTAACGGTAAGGACGGCTGTGTCTTCGCTTCTCTCCATGTCTTACAGTTGCGTAATTGCACAACGCGCATCTACTTTTCCCACTTCGGCGGCATGAGCAGCAAGGAGACCCGTCCGTTCGATCCTTCGTGAAGGTTTATACGGGCCGGGTCTGGGTTCCCGGAGCGGGAACAGCTTGCCGGCGCGGGGCCTAAAAACAGCAGCGGGCGGCCGGCGCTCATGATTTATTCACCGCGTCGTATCGGATGCGGGGAAGAGGGCGCGGGCATCACGTTACCGCAGTAGCGGAGCCTGGACAGCGCAACCAACGCGCTTCACTGGAAACGGGCACGTCGGGAGTCTGCGCCACCATCTTCTCCCCCTTCTTCTCCTTCAGCTAAATCTGAATGCCGCTCGGGTTAGAAGCGTCCGCCACGTGATTTAGGGACACACATTCCCCCCAAAAATGACTGATTAAAACAACCAAAAAATTTGCATTAGGACACTTCAATTATGGATGAAACCACATTATCCAGTTAGGAGGGGGAAAAAAATGGCCAAACAACCTAACATTTATGAGCCATCCCAGCGGTGTGTAGCTCCAAAACTGGGTGCAGATTACGCGTAAAAAAAAAAGATCTCACTGCAAAAAAAAAAATAAAATAAAAAAATCGAGTCAGCGAGAATTCTTCCACTGAATAATGCATGAAACTCGTCATCAGGCCTCTCAGAAGGGATCCGATTCAACATGCAGAATCGATTGGTGCTAGTAGCCTAGTGGGGTAACACGCTCGCCTATGAACCAGAAGACCCATCTTACTACCATTGTGTCCCTGAGCAAGACACTTAACCCTAAGTGTCTCCGGGGGGGGACTGTCCCTGTAACTACTGGTTGTAAGTCGCTCTGGATAAGGGCGTCTGGTACATTGCAGCCACCCTTGTAATGTAAAAATTTGAAATGAAACTGCGGCACAGGATCTGGCTTCTGTTATGACGTTGGTCCACTGGGACGGAATCAGGACGACGTACTGAAACCCTGCACTTTCAGGGTTAACGGCAGGTCGGCAGGTTTGACTCATCAGGTCAGACGTCCCCGTCTGTGGAGACACATGTGATGGAGCCACAGGAGGTTTTTACGGATAAACAATGCGGACATTGGCGTAAGGAAACTACTGATGTTTCCTCATTTGCATATTTACCACTGATTGTAGACGTGTAATTGAAGCAGAGCAACGTTAAGAATGGAAATTGCATGTGTGCGATAATTTTAAACTGCTGGTACGACTCTTCAAAATTTAGGATCTGGCAACACTGATTCCAGCCATATGCGGCCACACAAACGATGTGTAAGGTGATCAAGGTAGCTTAGTTTACTGGACGTACAAATTCTATTGATCGCCCCCTTGTGGTCTCCAAGAGCTATTGTTCCACAATCTGTGATGGGCCCATGTGAGGTTTCTACTATAAATGTCGATATTTTAATATATTTTATAATATATATGCTATTTGTACAGTGTCATTTATTAGCATTAGCTGCTTTGCTCAAAAAGTGCAATGTATGTATTTTATTTATTTTATTGAACCCAACTCACCTGGTGTCCTCCTCTTTCAGCTTTCTTGCGGCCTGTTTCGATAACTTTATTTGCAAGTCCAGTCTATGCAAGTAGTCCTTGGCTGAGAGCTCCTCTGGCTCTGGGGGTCGAGTGCCGGGCCCCTGGGTGCTCGGGGCAGGTGAGGGCTCAGGGGATGAGCCCTCCTCGTCCCCAGCGACACACGGCTGCTCCTCGGGCGTGGCGGCGTCACCGTCAGGTGACTCCAGAGACAGTCCATTGAAGAGGGTGGGCTTCTTCGAGTGCACGGGTATGTTCAGGCTGTTCCTCAGGAATATGCAGTCGTTGCTGAACAGCTTGTTCGCCCTCTTTATCTGCTCCATCTGCACAGGAGGAGCAAACAAGGGACAAATTTACTCTGAACCGCAAAACTAAGAGACCCAGTCATTAGTGACGTCATCAGCGTACTCGGTTGGAAAAAGAGACTGCAGCATTGTATATGCAATGCTAAATATATATACATTAACCACAAAAATGTTTCTGTTCGAACAGAGGAATTAAAAAATATAAACGCAAAAGGGAAAAAAAAAAAAAAAAAAAAAAAAAGATTTACTCTGAACCGCAAAACTAGGAGAGACAGTCATTAGTGACGTCATCAGCTTACAGAGTTAGGAAAAAAAAGACTGCAGCGTTGTACATGCAATACAAAATATATATTTACTACAAAAATGCTTCTGTTCAAACAGAGAAACTAAAAAATGAATTCAAAGAGGAAAAAACAACAAGATTTACTCTGAACCGCAAAACTAGGAGAGACAGGCATTAGTGACGTCATCATCTTACGGAGTTGGAAAAAAAGACTGCAGCGTTATATTTACTACAAAAATGCTTCTGTTCAAAAAGAGAAACTAAAAAATGAATTCAAAGAGGAAAAAACAACAAGATTTACTCTGAACCTCAAAACTGAGAGAGTCAGTCATTAGTGACGTCATCCGCGTACTCGGTTGGAAAAAGAGACTGCAGCATTGTACATGCAATATATATACATTTACTAGAAACATGCTTCTGTTCAAACAGAGAAACTAAAAAAATGAATTCAAATGGGAAAAAAACAACAAGATTTACTCTGAACCGCAAAACTGAGAGAGCCAGTCATTAGTGACGTCATCAGCGTACTCGGTTGGAAAAAGAGACTGCAGCATTGTACATGCAATATTAAATATATATACATTTACTAGAAAAATGCGCACCCACGTCCTCTATCCTTCTGTTCGAACCGGGGAGTTTAGTTTTATTAAGTAAAATCGTGTGCGCCGCATCATGACACCACGGTGGGGTGGTGATGAAGATGGGAGATGAAGATGGCGGCGGGACCCCCCGCATTAATAACGCGTTCATGTGTCCGTGTCTCACCGTCACCCCGTACTTCAGCGCGATGCCCTGCAGCGTGTCTCCGTCCGCGACGCGGTGCTCGACGAACCTCCCGCCCAGCGAGGCCGCCACGCTGGCCGTGCTGCCGTACGAGCGGGTCTTGGTCCGGGCCAGGCTCTGCGACAGCTCGCTGTCCGACTCGGAGCCGGAGCCGGAGCGGGACCGCGGGAAGACGGGCAGCGGCGCGCAGCGGCCGCCTCCATCCCGCGGGGGCAGGACGGGGGAGAAGTCCGCCATCTTCTGTCCGCCGTCAGTCCCGGGAAGGGTCCATCGCGAAACGCGGGGCGGAATCCGGCCTGGGAACACGAGCCAGCCCACTGGGGTCGGACCGGAGCCGCCGCGCTGCCGCACCGGTTCATACGTCACCGAAGAAACGAGCGCGATAAATATATTACATCAGCATTAAAACGCAGTTCTGTGAACGATCGGATGAGGATTTGCATAATGCGATTATTGCAGAATTGCCCTTTCTTCCCGACGCAATGAGACGATGTGTGCACCTCTTCTACACATCGACATCAACCTTTTTTATCTCTTATTTTACATATATTTTTAAAAAAATTTAAATATAAGTTTGTGTATTTTACACTTTCAGATGTATAAAGTGCTTCAGTAACCGAAGATTAGGCTGGTCGTGACGTCATCACAACTGTGGCCAGTCCATCACGTTACTCTGTGATGCCCAGGCCTAATACGCATATAGGAACATTTACCAGACGCCCTTATCTAGAGCGACTTACAATCAGTAGTGACAAAGACGGTCCCCCCCGGAGACACTCAGGGTTAAGTGTCTTGCTCAGGGACACAATGGTAATAAGTGGGATTTGAACCTGGGCCTTCTGGTTCACAGACGAGTGTGTTACCCACTAGGCTACTAATGTGATCATCCTAGGCTACTACCATCCTACCACCACGTTGCAAGTTTACATTTCAGCTCTTATTATATATATGAGAATTGGCATCATTTTCTCTAAAACAGACAGATGTGTTAAGATACTCGAGATAAGAAAATTCTGCTTACAGTAAGCATGTCATGTGCAATAGCAGAAAAAACAACATTATATCAGGTCATTTTAATTCTCTTATAGTCATTTTGGATTAATAACGCACCGACTCACATGATTACGCCCTTCCTCGCCCTGTTCTGTGGAATGCTGCTGTGGAATGTCGCACCAGCACACAAGAGCTTCAGGCATAATCTGCCCCTCCATGGGAAGCTCCGGAATCACATGATCCCATTTGTGTGCCAGGACCAGTAAAGCGGCTGCCGTAAAGCGCTCGGCCATCATCATCGGGTCATCAGGTCATGCCTTGGTTGCTTGACCCCAAGCAAAACAATTTGGAACAGTTTTACAGAACAAAGTCATATGACAGGAAAATCTGTGTAGAGCAGGGGTCACCAACCCTGGTCCTGGAGGTCCTAGATCTTTCCATGTTCCACCACACCTCGTTCAACTCAGGAACTGAGGGCTGGTGGCCCCTGAAACTTTATTTATCCCAGAGAGACACACAAGACAGCAGATTAATGGTAAAAAAGAAAGTAACTAGAGAGGTCAATATAAATGATTCGGTCTGACACAGGTCCGAATGGAGTCTAATAAACGTTTTAAAAAGTTACGTTAAGTCCAATTGATCCCAGCAGATTCCTCTGGGATTTTAATGTTGTTTTTTTGGCTGATATTGCGTGATCAAGCATGATCCAGCATGAAGACTGGATTTGCATGATTCCTGTTATGAAAGCGGGTTATGATGGGACTGTGTCCATAACTCATAAAAAACAACAACAACAACATTTATTTCTTATATAGCCCAAAATCACATACAGTACGTCTCAATGGGCTTTGACAGGCCCTACAGTTGACACCCCCCACACTTGACCCTTCTGCACACAAAAAAAAAAACTCGAGGAGAGAGAAGAAAAAAAAAACAGTTGTAGAGGTGAAGTGGAGAAGTGTAGCATAGACCATCTGTCCATGTTTGGACATATGGACAGTGCAGAGTAGGTTCTAGTCCAGTGTCATGGTGTACATTGTGTGTCCGTTTTGATGCTACTGGTCCATTTGAAGATCCGTGAAGCTGTAGGTGTTACGGCGGTGGTGGCTGTGGTGACCCTCTGGTTCATTTAGCAGTTGCCAGGGACCAGGATTTATCTGCTGGTCTCTTCACTGGGGTCTGCAGGTGGTCTGTCCTCTTCGGAGACGGTGGCATCGTACGACTGGTACTGAGATACAGGGTTATAGTGGTATATTGGTGCTACTGCCCCCATAATAAACGCATTATGGGGGCAACGGCTGGGTTCTGGGTGGGGACTGGAGAGGCCTAATGTGACATGTAATGTGACATGTACAAAATAACTTATCATTGTTCACTGTACGTCTTCGTTTCGCATTCATATTTACTCGTTGGGAATCCGGATTTGGGTTTGAAAATATAAGTAAGCATATGCATCTCGTTAATGGCGAATTATTCTCTGTAATTTCCACATTTTATTCATATCCCATTTTCGCCCAGCCGGTTTGTAAAGGTAATGCAGCGATGCTGTGTGCATGGACAGACGTCAGGCGCAGGGCCATCAGAGGAATAATGTTCCCCACAGAGGCTGCAGGTGCAGCTGCGCAGCATGCAAATGGCATGGGACGCGTCGACTGTGCACGAAGAGGCTGATGCAGCGGCCTGTCGATTAGCGGGGCCGAAGGACGGTGGGATATGGAAGTGGACGCGGCAGCCACTGACACGGTGCAGCACACGGTGACACGGTGAAACGTGTCCTCTGCATTTAACCATCACCCTTGGTGAGCAGTGGGCAGCCATGACAGGCGCCCGGGGAGCAGTGTGTGACCTCAGTTCGGGATTTGATCCCACTTCCTTGCCCGCCACTGCACCTGGTATAAATGTATAAACTCTTTTATTTGCCGTATGAGGAACGGAAGCGTTCGGTCACGCAGCTGTGGCAGTGAAGAGACAAACAATAGCACAACGCAACCGAGCCTTTATGTGAAATTTAGAGGGACGGCCCACACAGCCATCTGTCCTCCCAGTTCTGGACAGCAGGCCTGATCACAAAGCCTTTCTCTGTATGAAGAGGTGTACGCTTTTACTGAAATTAATTTGGAGCGGGATTCTTGCCATTACCCCGCCCCCTTTCTATTTCTAAGTGTAAAGAACACATGCACAACCCCATGCGCTACGTGTCTGCTTATAGCAGTTTTTATGGTCAGTGTAATAGCCATCTTATATTGAACAATACATAACTGGCGTTAATGATGAGCAGTGGATGGGGGTGGGTTGTAGGACAGCTTTCATAATCGTGTTTGCGGTGCCGATGCTGCCCCCTGCTGCTCAACGGCCTCACACCCGGTGACGTCATGCGTGCTGTTCTTCCTCATCGACAGCAGGTGGCGGTGTTGCGATTCAAATGCGCTCAATGCGCTTGGATAATCCTAAAAATACATCAGACTAGACAACATATACTTATACATACACTAATTAATGTAATTAAGTCGGCTACTAATTACATAGCCAGTTAAAAATGTTTATTTGTGATTATTAACATACAATGATTTGGCAGAAAGTTTACAGTGTAAACAAAAGTTCAACCTTCATCTAACTGTTGATTAAAGAATGAATCCACCGTTCCTGTGGAAAGCCAAGTCGCGCCCACCCAAACACAGCAGGAGTAAACACATTCCTGGATTACGAAAAGTACCAATCAATCAATGTGATCATGCAGTTATCAAGCTTGTAGAGAGGGGTCAAAGGTCGCCTCAGACGAACAGAGGTGTGGCCGCATCCACATTCCCCGGGGGCGACGTCAGGCTCTGGCTTGAAGACAGTGGCCCTGCGCTCAGGACGTAACCTGCGGGGAACACTGTTCAGATGCTTGACCTCAGGGTGACTCCAGGCCCACGTGATCCTTCTTCTTCCTCCCAGGCCATGAAAACCTCATCACCAGCGCCCACGCATGCCTGAACTTTCTGGCTTTTGTCTAGAGAAGTCCTCATCGTGACTGAACCCTCCTCTAAGAAGTTTCCTATGGAGATGCCTGGTTGGTGGGTTTGTGGCCTCCGGGGCCCCGGCGGAGCAGGATGACGTAGCCGCATTACATCACCTCCGAGGAACGAGGTGGCCACCACCAGCAGACCACCCCCACCACCACCAATAAACCGTGTAATGGCTAGTTACCATGGAAACCACTCACAGCACAGAATCCACATGGCGCTTTTACGATGGACGGGATAAGATCAATACACAAAAAAAAAAAAAACATTTATTACAGAGGACATTTCATTTCTTTTTACAGTGCCATTGAGACATGTGGGTAATAACAATACAGTAAAGTTCCCCATCCAGACACGGAGGCATATAGTACAAAACAGACGGAAGATGTGTACATTTGGGAGATATATTCATGTATATATATATATTTATGCATGTGAGAAAAAGTCTTTTGAGATGGAGGTTTATTCTGTACAATGAAAGATCACAGGACGTTTCACAGGGGGCCAGACCACTTTTGTGCAGATGTTTGCTCCAGAGCAATCAAAAAACAAACTGAAAAGGAGAATGGCCGACCACACAGCCCAATGCAGAGATGAACTAAAAAAAAAAAAAAACAGCTGCAATTCAGACATTATTTGTTCAAAAATCAAGAAAAAAAAATTTTCAAACAAAATAGAAACGAAAGTGTTGGTCCACAAGGCAATGCGTCCACTTCTTTAACAAGCGAAGCACGAACAAAAGAGAAACGAAATCCAATAACCAAACTGGTCCCAGTTACAGCATGCTTAAAGACCACCCTTGACCTTTGACCTCTTCTACATTTTTTCCATTTGTACAGCGAGTGCCTGTCGTTCCTCTCCTCCTCACAAGAGCTCACTTCCTGCCACGCCCACACACGGCTCCCATGATGGGAACTAATCGTTTTATTTTTTTTTTTATTAGCTGCGTGGAGACGCTGCCGCAGCGCTGTAGTGGAGATAAAACACATCGGCCTCAGACAGACCTGCGCCGCGAGCGAAAACGTTCGCGTATAAACACAGCACCTAAAACTAGGGGGAGAAATCTAGTAAAACATAAAAACAGAGAAGAGGAAAGAGGCCAAAGGCTGGAAGCGTCCACACCAGAACATGTTCTAGAACCAGAGGAACCCGCTGCTGCTCTTGCTGTGGTCCTTTGTAAGGAGCTCTTTTAAAACACGCACACACACACACACACACACAAGCTGCCGTATAACAGTCAAAGACATGAAGGCATCACTTCTCAGTCCTCAACAGGACCGTAACCAGAGACGCAAACATGCAGGCATACGGCCAAGCGGCCCCAACATCGCCGAAGACGGGCGGGGTCCGACCGCGAAAGAGCGCGGCGGGGAGTTGACGTAACCTGCCACCGTTTTTATTCCTAGTATCAGCGGAGTAAAAAAAAAAAAAAAAAACCACAGCGTGATGGGGGAGAAAATCTCACACAAACAGAAAAGGGAAACAGCTGTAATAATAATAACAACAACAACAACAATAATAGTAGTATAATAATAGTCAAGAGTAAGAAAATGATGTTGAAAGAGAAGAAAAGGAGAGGGCTTTTCCAGTTTTTCCCCTTCTTCTCGTGTGGTGCTCCGTGGGGTTTGGCACAAAATGGTACAGCTGTGTGTGAGACGCAGGAGCGGTGGCTCGGCAGGTCGGGCGGGCCGACGCCTTTACTCCCTCTCCATCCGTCTTCTGCGCACTGAGAGAGGGAGAGAGAGAGAGAGAGAGGGAGATGTTGAGGTCGGAGGTGTCTCCTCTCTCCTGTTCCTGGGTCAGTAGTCGCCTCAGTGCGTTTGTGAACCCGCTGTTAGTCGGAGGAAGCAGCACGTGAGCATGCGGTGTGAGCAAAACTCAAACCAGTGTGAACATACAGGCCGACGCATTAAAACATCTTCCTGCTTCCTAATGCACGTAAGAAGCGTTGAAATACTAAAACGCCGAGCTGTACGACGGGCGTACTTCGTTGTTGGGAAAAAAAATACATTAAAAACCTTCCTAGCGGTGGGTTCCGAGCCTCAGCCAGTCCAACAGCTGGGACAGAAAAAACCTATAAAGTCTTTATAGCATCACAGAACACAATAAAACAACAACTCCTTCGTCAGCAACTGTATTAAATCATTATTAAACTGGGGTAAAAACAGTGAAAGTGAAGTGATTGTCATTGTGAAACAGTGCATCACAGCACACGGTGCGCACACGGTGAAACGTGTCCTCTGCTTTTAACCGTCACCCTTGGTGAACAGTGGGCAGCCATGACAGGCGCCCGGGGAGCAGTGTGTGGGGGTTACGGACTAAACGTGACACTACAGCGGCTTCCTAACAGGTAGAAACACCTTTCGTGGACCCTACCAGAGGATCCATGGTTGAGTTTGTGCATAAAGGCAGCACCGAGCAGGCCACGCCCCCCCTCTTCTTTTTCTTTACCATTTTACCTGGAATTTAATTTAAACTCTGATTCAATGTAGAACGTATTAAATTTTGAACAATGCCGCCCTTAAACAGAGAGACAATAACAGACAATGGCAGCTTTTATTAGGGGCGCACCAGGTTTCTATCACGTTTATCCTGCAGTCTAGTCGCAGCAAAAACCGCAGACGACCTGATAAATGTGTTGCTGCTCTTGGTACGTTATCTCGCACTCTGCTCAGCTAATTCTCAGTATCAGGACTGCGAACCGGCGACGTTTAAAGGTTATAAAGCACACACTGCACGCCCATGCCCTGGTCAAGGTTCAAAGGTAAAAAAAAAACCACACACACGCACACTTGCAAAAGGCCACCACGTACTTTATATGCAAAAACGCAAGCGCGCCATCATCCTGGATCATTCAGCTGGCATGGCTCTGGTTTGTGTTCATTTTTAAATAAACGGTAGTGAAAATGTCCCGTATGTTGTTCCTGACACGTCCCTCTCTGTTTACATATAAACAGTGTGGTGGCCATAAGAGAAAATACCATTCAGACGATGACGGTCTCACACACACACACACACACACACACACACACACGAACCACACAGCGTGTGTGTGTGTGTGTGTGTGTGGAACGGTCTCAGCAGGCCAGGCAGGACAGCAGCTTCAGCAGAGAGAGAGAGAGAGAGAGAGAGACAGTGAATCGCAGTTTATTTCACCGTGGCAACCAGAGCCGGGACCGGAATCCAGAATCTGACCTTGTTCCCAGTCGTTTTCCGAGACCCTAACTGAACCGACCCCACGGGGCTGGAGGGGGGGGGTCACTAAAGACAGGAAATGACTCAACATCGGTCCACACTTGTCCTTCCCACAGGACCGCAGCCCAGCTGGTGCCATGTAACAAATCTTTTATCAGCGGTCAGTTTTGGGTATAATACGGGTATAATATGGCCGCTCTGATCAGAGCGACAACTGAAACAGCACCCGTGCCTAATAAAGTGGAACTGAGGGGGCGCCCTCACCCAGGTCGTTGTTCTTGGTGATGGCCGCTGCCGCTCTGGCCCTGGGCCCCTGCTGAGTGAAGTGGTAGCCGAACTTGATGATGCTCGTGTTCTCCTCCAGCATCTTGGCAATCTCCATCTCCACCGTGGTGCCCAGCTGCTGTCGCTGTGGAGACAAGTGAAATAAAAATCAACCCTAACATGCACGTTAGAGGTGTTGAAATTCTAAAGATGAAAAGATAAGCCATGCATCGTGATTCTGCATCGATGCAGTGCAGAACATAAATGTTCTAGATGTGAATCTACACGGTTCTTGAAGTTAGATTACGATTAACAATGCCTTGTTTATCGATGCCACCCATACATTTTCTACATTACTTCACATGATGTTACATTTACAGCATTTATCAGACGCCCTTATCCAGAGCGATTTACAGTCAGTAGTTACAGGGACAGTCCCCCCCTGGAGACACTCAGGGTTAAGTGTCTTGCTCAGGGACACGATGGTAGTAAGTGGGGTTTGAACCTGGGTCTTCCGGTTCATAGGCGGGTGTGTTACACACTAGGCTCAAATTTGAAAACATCATGAATGAAGTAATGTAGAAAAATTTATGGGACGCATCGTGATGCATCGTAATCGAATCGTGAGCCCAGCGAATGTTCACGCCTCTACTGCATTAAATACAATACAAGAGAGAGGGACGGCCAGTCCGTACCTGATTATCAATCTTGATCTCTGACAGCGTGTCGTTGTCCCGCAGGGCTTCGACTAAGGCCTGGACCCCTGCACTGGTGATGAAGTTGGACTCCAGGTTGAGGCTCCGCAGGGTCTTGTTCAGCCGCAGCATGTCGCTGAAGGCCTGAGGGTCGAGAAAGAAACCCCGTTTACCCGTAATCCCTCCAATACGGGGGTGGAAGGGGTGCTTAGGAAGACTCGGGCGTCTTTAAGCAGTCTCGTACAAAGACTCGTACAAACGCAGCATAGAATAACCCGAGCAGAGATTAGGCCACAGGGGCTGATTCAGTCTCTGTAAACATTGGTACTTCTACTAAAAAAAAAACAACACCTCACCACAGCCACTGGGTCATTGCTCCGTGACGCGGCCAGACTGAACTTCTTCACCTGCGTGTTCTTCTCCATGGCCTTGGCGAAGTCCTTCAGCGTCGGTATGGGAATATTCTAAAAGGGAAGAAAGTGAAACACCGGGGTGTTTATTCCGGTTCAGACGGAGTTCTGCGAAAGCTGTAAATGAGGCTTAAATCCCGACCGGCACCTTGATGTTGTTCAAGTTGACCTCGGCCAGCGACGCATCGTTGGACTTTATCCTCTGTAACGTCTCCTCCACATTAGTGGGGTTGGGAGGCTCGTCAAAAACGGGCTTCACCTTCTCTCCTTTAATGACGTCTGTCAGTGAGACATAGACAGTTTCAAGCTCTTATACACACACACACACACACTTACAAGTGGTGATATTTTTGTAATTGAAAGATAAGCCTTCAGTATAAACAAAGATACTTTTCAGGGGAACTGATGGAAATTGATTGAAGTTCTTGGTTTGCTGTTATTTCCAGAAATTTTTACTGCTGTGCCACCCATCAGTATATACACACACACACACACACACACACACACACACACACATATATATATATATATATATATACATACACACACACACACTTTCTTAATGTGAGTCCAAACTTTTATGAAAGTAAGAGCGTGAGTAATGTAATCACCTGTAATCATCCAATACACTTTAACTTGGGTTTTTGGGGTGGTTGTAACCTGGTGGGTAAGACCCAGGTTCAAACCCCACTTACTACCATCGTGTCCCCCGAGCAAGACAGTCTCCAGGGGGACAGTAACTGCTGATTGGTAGTCGCTCTGCGGATGTAAATGGGACACTCACTGTTGTAGCCATCGTTACTGCTGGTCCCATCATAGCTCTGTGTGCTGGTTGTCAGCGTGTGCACCCCGAGGATGGCTTTATATAGAAACAGACCAAAAAAAAAAAAATTTTAAAAAGTGAAATTAGAGAGAGGGACTGAGGCTATTATGAAAAATCTATTCTATTTAACGAGAGAAGTAGACATTCCAGGCGATGTAAAACAGAGGGTGTCAGGAGGATCGTATTTGGAAAGGGAATTTGGGGGCAGCAGATACACAAGGAACACTGAGACGGGGACGAATGAGACCTGTATAGTTTTTTTTTTTTTTAAGATAAGTCCCCTATCATGAAAATGTGACTTTGTGAGATTATGAAACATTGATACGAGTTCCCAGAGAAATGGCGATAGGTGTAAAGGGTACTTTGGTCATTCTGCTTCACCACTTAGACACCAAAACAGAGTGTCCTGGGGGAAAAGTGGCTGTAATCCTTTCGAAATTTCGAAAAGAGACTTCAGATACAGTATTATGAGACACTAAGACTGATATAAAAGCAAGAAAAACCTTCATATCAAGGGACCTTCAAGACCACTGAGTCTTCTCCTGCGGCAGTAGAAATGACCACATACCCGCCAGGTCACACAGCTCTGTGTCTGTCGCGCTGGACAGAGCTTCTTCCAGCTCCGGGTCGAGGGTGGTGGCCTCCTCCTGACGGGTCTCCACCGGCTTCAGCTTGGGGACGAACACCTTTCCTGCAGAGCCGAGCGAGAACCACCAGGTCATTTCATGCAGGAGCCGTCCTGACATAACCATCCGAAAACCGCTCACAGTTATTGCATTACATCAATCAACAAGTGTAACACGCCTCATCTGATCAAGATGTGGTTTAATGGGGCGTTGCCTTAAATGCAAACACAAGCTGCTTGTTGCGCCTGGGTGTGTGTGTGTGTGTGCGCACACTTAGGCATGTTCACACAATCCAGCTACAACGTTAACCAGAAAAGACAAATAGTTCTGAATTCAAAATGAACTCGATTCAAAGTGGCCTGAGATTTATAACATGAAAACGTGAAGCACAGCACACGGCGACTGTGTGACACGTGTTCTCTGTATTTGACTATCACCATTGTTTGAGCAGTGGGCACCATGACAGGCGCCCGGGGAGCAGCGTGTGTAATATGTTCTGCGATATTCATTCCGAACCCGGAGGAACTACGTGGCTTTCAACTTTAAAAATGCGGTCGAAACAAATCCAACTGCGCAGACGTTGTGGGGACAGACGCGGAGGATTACAGGTTACAGCCGACGCCCGGTGTTATTACAGCTCCATGAAAGCAGCAGCGCAGCGGCGGGGTAGCAGGGCGGAGTCGTCGGCTCACGTTTCCCCCCCCTATTTTCCACTACAACAACTTGGATGCATCCACTCGATTTCAACTCTAAATTTCACCAGATGTGGGTCGCGGTTCAGTCGGTCGAGCGGAGCAACCAGAACGGCACACTTCACGGACGATCTCAGAGCCCTAATTAATGAAATCAGGCTAAACGGATGAAGGTTACAACACTGAACTCCTAGTAGGACTGGGGGCTGGCCAATAAAAGGTTTACAACTTGAAAATACGACTACATTTACATTTACATTTACAGCATTTATCAGACGCCCTTATCCAGAGCGACTTACAATCAGTATTTACAGGGACAGTCTCCCTGGAGCAACTTAGGGTTAAGTGTCTTGCTCAGGGACACAATGGTAGTAAGTGGGATTTGAACCCGGGTCTTCTGGTTCACAGGCGAGTGTCTTACCCACTAGGCTACTACCACGACTAATAGATAAATACGGCATACACAAATCACATGGGCCGTAGCTGATGGAAAAGCTACGATTTTAAAACACACACACACACACACAACAGATGGAGACCCCTGCAGGTGACCCTGAGAAGGACGTGTCCTCAGCACCCGCAGGCGTGCTTATTAAACCTGAAACAGGCTCTTCAGGCTCCAGCGGAGCCGGTCTGGGCGTCTCGGGTGTGTACCGGACGAGCGATTACCGCGCATTAGCTGCACTCCTGGCCTCCCGACCTTTCCGCCGTGGCACTTTCTCTCCCCGCGTAAAGAGCTTAGCGCCGTCCCCGGCGGGGCGCCTGCCGCCGACTCGGCCGGAGCCAAAAAAGCGCCGCGCTCTCCAGCCGAGAGAAGAGCCAGACACGCCGGGGGAGGTTCAAAATCTTCACACGGACCGGCAGTGGCTTAAAACCGTAGCCGAGCAGACAGCGGGCTGGTGGGGACCTCCGTGACCTCGCCAGGGGTCCGGATGCAGTTATGTGGACAAAGGGGGCACCTTCACACCTACTGGGTGAACACGGACGCCCAAAAAATAAAACAACTCTTGTGCGGTCCACCTGGTGAGAACACGTACCAAACCAAAACCACGTGATTGCAGAACAGTGAATTGTGGGTAAATTTCAATGTCATTTTCACGGTAATTCGTAGCAAAAACGAATAGTGTGTTTTGCACACTAAACAGTCCACAGCAGCAGATCTGCTTCCTGTATTCACTTTTGTTGTTCCCGCGGCGATACACCCGACCAATCAGCAGAGAGACAGTTTTTATGGGGTTGAATTCAAATATAAAAGATGCAAAAAATCTTCGAAACCTCTGCTGGAAACTGTTGTTCGTCTAATTGTATTATTCTGAGACCGATGTCTTAAATGTTTGGGTGAGGAAAAATTCCGTAATACTAGCTGGTTAACTAACTAAGCACAAACCCACACTCTGTACATTATTTTTACAGCATTTACCAGACGTCCTTTTATCCAGAGCGATTGCAGGGACAGTCCCCCCCTGGAGACACTCAGGGTTAAGTGTCCTGCTCAGGGACACGATGGTAGTAAGTGGGGTTTGAACCTGGGTCTTCTGGTTCACGGGCAAGTGTGTTACCCGCTAGGCTACTACCACCCTATATTATATTAGGCCGTCCTTGACTGCGCTTCCATCGGAAAGGAACGATCTCAGCAGCTTTCGCAGGAAGTACACCGGGGTCTCCAGGGAACGGATATTAAATCTGCAGCAGCGGGCGCGCAGCGTGTTTACTGCATGCCTGCACCATTACGGCACGATGCGGCTCTTACACGACCGCGTCCTGACTCCCATCGTCGCCGCGGCGGCGTATTTACGATGCGTTAATCACATGACGATGCGCGAGGGGCGGACAGATTTTCCCACAGGTCCCGGCAAAAATCCAAGCCGTTCACACGGCAGCGTCCCCGTCAGGCCCCGCCAGACAAGAGGAGCTTTTCATGTGCCTTCGGTGAAAAGGAGTTTTACAAAAACCATCACAAAGCAGAGACACTGAGACTCCCCGAGACAAGAGAGACCTCCTCCCGTCCTCCATCCTCCTGCTTCTCACAGTTCTACCAGGCTGTGGCTCGGCAGGTCCCCGTGGGACAGCGGTGAAGTAAGGTTGCCGGTTCGAATCCCGATCCGCCAAGGTGCCGCTGAGCACAGCAACGTCCCCCCACACTGCTCACCGGGCGCCTGTCATGGCCGCCCACTGCTCACCAAGAGTGACGGTTAAATACAGAGGACACGTTTCACTGCGTCACCGTGTGCTGTGCATCTCAATGACAATCACTTCTTTGTTTTTTGTCACCGTGACGGGCAGCGGGTGTCTCGGACACGCGGCCCCTGTTCGCCCGCTCTCCACGGGAGCAGGAAGTCCCACAAGATTGGAGGGACACAGAGGAAGAGAGTATGAGAGATGTGTTGTTGACGGAAGCGACTTGAGGAAAGCGGTGCTGGGAAACTCCACCGGAGACCAAGTTACAGAGCAAATAACGCGAATATCTGGTTCCCGGCTCTCCCAGGACGGGGTCAGAGGTCACTGGGATGCAGAAAAGGAGAATGCTGGAAGCCTTTTCTTTTCTTTTTTTGTGTTCTAGACCAACGTTCTTATCGAACTGGACACTTTAAGAACGCGCCGCAGCTTTGCCGAACGAAGTCAGGCGGCCATGGCGACCGAACACAAAGCAGTTGCCGGAGCGGCGCTGCGAAAACATGAGGAGGAACAAACTTGAACCGACTTTCAACTGGCAAGCCCCCCCCCCCGCCGAGCCACGGGAGACCAGCACTTCCTGTCTGACTCCAAACTTCGTAATTAACCAGCAATCTGGACGTCCAGAAGAGTCCTCCTTGGACAGAGAGTGCAAAGCTGTCCCATGAGGCCTTGCTTCTCACAGATTAATGGCCAGAAAAGCACTTTTGTACTCCCATGAAATAAAAAAAAAAAAAAAAAAAAGAATAAAGTGGTTTCATATGAAAAACCCCTTTCAAGACGGGAGAATGAAAAGGACAAAAAGTCTCGCCCTGCCCCTCCTCCTCCTCCTCCTTCGCCTTTCTCATTCAGAACAATGCGGGGACAACCAGGGCCCATAAATCAGGCCTGCTGCAGCGCGGGGTCCCCGGAGACGGGCGGGCGGGCCGGAAGCCGCGACGGGACCCGCGTTAACAGGAAGTGGCCGCTCGGCTCCTGATTAATCATCGACCCGTGCTACCGTACGACCGTACCAAACGACAGCCATATTTTTGGTTTTGGTGCAGAAAAAGAACACAGCTGGTTCGTTAAATACATTTCTTTCTTTCTTTTTACGATTGAATATCAGCGTACCGGCGAAAATGCCGCGATATTGTGAGCTGAATTAATAACGAATCGTTTTACCGGCTACTCGCTCCACGGGTCGGGCATTTAGGTTTTTCGTGAGAAGATAAAAGACGCTGAATGAAACGTCCTGCTTTCCTCATGACGAAAAACCACGCAACGTTCCGACAGGACCGCTTCATTACGTTCAGGGTCGCTCGGGACCAGGACCTCACGGCTCTGGAATGTCTCTGGACGCGATCCAAAAACCGGGGAGTTCCGTCAGGCCGGGACAACATGGCATATTTTATACAACACACTCAACATTCATTTCTCATCTTTTCAGCATAAATTGTTTAATGGGAGTGTGTGTGTGTGTGTGTGTGTGTGGTCTATATGCTTGTTATTCCACACGTCACCTCCAGAAAAATCTCACACATCATTTCCAGAAAAATCCAGTTAGGACGCGAGGGACGTGCATTAACAAAACCAGAAATTCTCATATTACAAACACACACCCACTCACAATCAATGGCTCAGTCAGCGCATCCCATCGGAAGATCGGATGAGCATCGATCCCATCCCGTAAGCCCTCACCTTTCCTCTCGCCCGTGAAGGGCACGTAGTCTTCTCGGTCCTGGTACTCCAGCGCCTGCTTCTCCAGGTACTTCAGCAGCCCGTCCCGGTCGAACGGCCCGGTGGCCGCCTTGGCGGTCTGGTCCTTCTGCCGCATGCCCGCCGGCAGCAGGGCGTTCTTGGGAGGGGAGACGGGAGAAACGCATGGAAATTTTGGACCCCGCCCGCTCGGTTTAGGCAAATTTAGGTACGTTATTTGCATGCTTTGCGACATGCGGCGCACAAGAAATTAATGAGCAAATTAAAAAGCTAAATTCCCTAAACCCCGTGTTTCACCTCCGGGTCCATCTCCTCCAGAGCGTTCTCCAGCTGCTTCAGCTCCTCCTCGGAGAGCTTGTTGAGGATTTCGTCCTCGTCGATCTCCTTGTACTTCTCCGTGTCTTTCTTGAACGTCAACGCCATGGCTCCAGCTGGCGAACGCCTCGGTTTTCCTCTCTTGAGATGATCAGGATCAGGCCGGCGTGATTCTCTGCACCACGGGGAAAAAAAAAGAACAAAAATCACACTTACAGTGATTAAAGTGAAGTGATTGTCACGTGTGTTACACAGCAGCACAGCACACGGTGCACACAGTGAAATGTGTCCTCTGCATTTAACCCATCACCCTGAGTGAGCAGTGGGCACCATGACAGGCCCCCGGGGAGCAGTGTGTGGGGACGGTGCTTTGCTCAGTGGCACCTTGGCAGATCAGGATTCGAACCGGCACCCTTCTGATTACGGGGCCGCTTCCTTAACCGCTAGGCCACCACTGCTACCAAAAAAAAAAAAAAAATTCCCATGACCCCGATGAGATTCCCTGACTTACAAAAGGCAGCGGGCCCAAGGCAATGAAGATGAAGGCCAGTGGCAGGACGAGACCCTTTTACATTCGTCTGAGCCACAAAGGCCTCGTTCATTCGTTTAAAAAGAGTCAACATTCCCCGGGAATAAAGGGCGTGGCGGGTCGTGGTCCTACATATCAACTTCCCGAGATAATACCTCATAAAAGATCAGATATCCCGTCTCGCTCCCGTCCTCGATGTCCTGCTGCCGTCCGGCACACTGAGCTGAGATCAGTTTGCCGAGCGCGCGAGAGGGGCAGAAGAGATGCGTCGCCGACCCGCCCCTGAACCGCAGGGCACCACGGGGGGGACGCCGAACGCCCGGCCCGCATGTGGATCTCATTATCCGGCAGGAAAAAAAAAAACCCCACACGATTCCATTATTCCAAATTCCAATAACGAGCAAGAAGCCTCTCAAAAGGTCCACAAAACATGCGCTCTCGCCGAAACAAGGCCCCGGCCACGCCAGAAGGCTCTTTTCCGAAACGTCCCGTCCCGGGGCAGTGGTGGCCTAGCGGTTAAGGAAGCGGCCCCGTAATCAGAAGGTTGCCGCTGCGAATCCCGATCCGCCAAGGTACCACTGAGCAAAGCGCCGTCCCCACACACTGCTCCCCGGGCGCCTGTCACGGCCGCCCACTGCTCACCAGGGGTGATGGTTAAATGCAGAGGACACGTTTCACTGTGTCACCGTGTGCTGCGCTGCCGTGTATCAGAATCACTTCACTTTATCACTTCATCTGGCCTGATCTGTGTCCACATGGACCCAGCACGGTTATTTTCTAAAACGGCATCCGTGTGGACACCGACGTATCAGCCCAACGTCCAGCCTGACCTTTAACCCCAAATGCGTCCTACATACAACAACGGCGGACAACACGTTGGTGGTCGGGCTGCAGCAGCTACAAGAACTCGTCTCTACGCGGCACATTTCTAACAAAAAGACGTCTGGAGAACAACGGCGTGTTTAACTCGCCGCGGGGGAGACCTAGACGCCGAACAAGGGACGTTCTCTGCGTCTCCGTGCGGACGACAACGCTCCCGAGTGGACGCGGAACCCCGTTTTAGAGGAAATTGCGGGTCTAAACCTGCTTTACTTTCCAGGTATAAATAGAACGGAGCGTTCTATTGCCCAGGTCAGGGGGTTCCAGACAAGCTGTAAGAAGCCTAAAGCCCACCGACGGCACACTAATCTACAAGAACATCCATAATGCTCTTACCGACCAGCTCGGCTGAAGGTACGAGCAACGGGCGACTCTGCTCTGCACTTATTTAGCTTCGGTTTTTGTTCGCGGGAGCGCTGGCATTAAGCGTACGGCGGACATTAATAAAGGTTACGTCTGCGTGACCGCTGCACCCAAACAGAAGACGTGAGACTCCAGACTTCTCTGGCTCCCCTGACGAAGATGAAGATGAAGGGGGGAGTGATGCTTCAGTCAGCGTTTCGCCACCTCACCGAGATTCACACTTTTAAACGATGAACACAAAACGGCTAAAGATCTCACAGTAATACGCGGGTGGTAGTAGCCTAGTGGGTAAGACACTCGCCTACGAACCAGAAGACCCGGGTTCAAATCCCACTTACTACCATCGTGTCCCTGAGCAAGACACTTAACCCTGAGTGTCTCCAGGGGGGGACTGTCCCTGTAACTACTGATTGTAAGTCGCTCTGGATAAGGCCGTCTAGTAAATGCTGTAAATGCATAAGTTCTATGATTCCACGCAGATCGTACGATGCATCTTGTATTTCAGCTCTGTTCTTACGTTTTCAGTGAAACGTGTAATATCGCGATACGTACAGACGATGCCAACACGGTCCGCTTTTAGTAAAGCAGAGAAACCCGACATGCAAACCCTCACTAACCCGGGTTTTTTCTGAACCTACGAGCCATGGCTGCCCGATACGACTTCTGGCCAGAACCAATCCTGCCTTCTGATAGACGCAGCAGATAGGAGGTCCACGCCTCAAAGTTCTCCTCCATCTGACTCCGCGGGCCCGGCGAGCCGCACCCTTCCTTCAACGTAAAACGTGGCGAGGGCACGGTGCAAGTGCCGATCCCCGGTCCTCCACGGTGCGACTTGGTTTTTGTATGTTTTTTTTATTGTGCAAGTTGAACCTTGCTTCGGCCATACCTGCTTCCCCGCACCGGCACTGCGCTTCGTTATTACGCGGCACCGTGAACGCGTTCCGCCGGGGAGAGAAAACGAAAAGTTTCTGACGCCAGTAGGTTCTCCTGGCGCGCCTTGCGGGGCGGTTCATTGATTCGCCGGCGGCCGAATTTCCCTCGTTGTCGCCGCACCGCGATCACACCTCCTTCCACTCGCCCGGCAGCCCCGCGGCGCGACGCCGACTGCGTTAGCTTAGCGTGCTAGCGGTCCTGGCTATCGACACTTTCCCAGCGCGACGAGTTTGGGCTGCAGCGACGCGAGAAACGACTCTCGTCGGGGGAGGGGAACGACAAGGACATCTTCTTACCGGGTGACGGTGCTTCAGCCCGCGGCGAGTGGCTCCTGTGGGGCGAGCGAGATATGCAGCCACCCTCAGCCCAAGGGCGGTAACACTGGACAGTAGAATAGGCTGAGGCGCGTACTCGCGTATTGAGCGACCTGGCACTGACAGTAGCCAATCAGGTGCCGAGTTCTGCGTGCTAAGCCCGCCCCATTGAGGTCGTTGGCCTATCGGAGGAGAGAACACGGACGAAGGTTCCCAAAGCGGTCTGGGAAACGGAGTGCGGTAGCAATTCTCTGAAGAAGGAGATTTCACCACAACAGTATGACGCGACATTACTCAACATCTCATGAAACTTTACACCCTCATGAAAACAATTACGTCTCAGAATATTCAGAATACGGAGACCTGTTCATATTTCAAAAACGCCAACTCAATAGACCTTTAAAAATGTCAGTACTTAGGTTATTGATTCTAAAAAACATATAAACCACACATTTCAAAAACTCGGAGTCGCACGTCATAGTTGGCACTGATGGTATTCTGACTTTTACGAACTAGCGTCGCTTTCAGCGTTACCTTGACTGTATTCGCCTGTAGTCGACCATATTAAGATCCACACAAGTTACACACGATTCCGCGGAATAATAATTCATTTCTTAAAGCTGCCTCTCTCGCTCGAAGCCAAAACAAATCTCTACTGCCACCCACTGGTCAGAGAACCGCAGTTATAATACGTGCATGATGCTAATCGCAATCTGGAAATGAATTTCACTCCTACGTGCGTACAACCCCCTACAAATTTTAAATGCATCAAATTATTATAACACATTTGACCTCAAATAGCGAATAAGTGACTAGACTCTCCAGAGGTTCCACTTACAGAGCAATGAGAAAATGGTCACATTTGACATATAAAGGACATTTGTAATTACACAGACTCGCTTAACTCTGTGTACTGATTGATTTTAATCTGAATTTAGCATACGATCTCAATTCTATTCTGCTCTGTTCGGGGACTCTTATGTGGCCGGAAACGAGGACTCTTATTCTCTAAACGCAATTGCTCCCGAAAATGGCGGACATGGACGAATTGTTCGGGAGTGACGGCGACAGTGACAACGAGCAACAAGGTAAACATTAAATCGTGGTTTTGCTTCGATACGAGTTGTCCTGTCACATGTGCACCCGCCGTTTTATTTTCATTTAGCCCGCCAGTCTACGATTCCTTTCTATGATACGCTAGCTACGTGATCGGCTAGCCGTGCTAATACGCTAGCATGGCTGGATGTGAAAGGGCTGCTGATAAAACTACTCTTGGCCGTGTATATACATCATTAATAATGTTCTTTTGAGTGCCTTGTTGTTTTTGCATGCCTTTGCTTGGAGAATTGAGAGTTTGCCGTGTAGCTAGGCTGTGCTCCGTGATATCAACATGGGTGTTAGTAGCCTATTGGGTGAAGAAGACCCAGGTTCAAATCCCGCTTACTGCCATTGTGTCCCTGAGCAAGACACTTAACCCTAAGTTGCTCCATGGGGGTACTGTCCCTGTTAATACTGATTGTAAGTCGCTCTGGATAAGGGCGTCTGATAAATGCTGTAAATGTAAAATCTGTTGGAAGAAGACTCAGCGGTGTTTCTGATCAATGATGCGCGTTATGGATTTTATCTGATTTGTCCTGACTGTGCCTTCTAATGCAAGTTGTCATTTTTCACTTGCATTTATTCGAGATCGTTTATGGCATGCATCTGAAAATGCGTTATTGAATTGACACGCTTTGATTTTTATTTTATTTTTTTGTCAGTGATGCCCAGCACCCGGTGACACGGTGAAACGTGTCCTCTGTATTTAACCATCACCATTGGTGAGCAGTGTGTGGGGACGGTACCTTCATCAAGGGCACCTAAGTTTTCACCGCTTGTGCCAGTAATTGCTAATGTGGCGTAGAGTTTGTCGTTCTCCTTAAATGATGTAGGAGGCAGGGTTGCCAACCATCCCGTGTTGTCTGGACACCCGAAATATAGGCAGCTCCAGTCCTGTATTCCAATCAAATCCCCGTCGGCCAGTAATACACTACAGGCAAAACTCATGCAAACGTTGCGGTGAGTTATAGACCGTTTCAGGGTGTCAAACTTTATACAGATCTGTTACTACGGCCCGGCGATTTGAAGCACTGATAAAACAAAAACTGCAGATCCCATAATGCAGCTCTTCAGTCGCTTTGATGAACGTGACATTTTACACTGCAGCTGAGTCTCGCCAGCGATGTGCGATTCCACTGATAGCTGCTCTGCGCTGGCACCTGCAAGAAAGGGTCCCTCATTTGGGGTCGAGAGAGTTGGCAGGCCCTAGTAGGAGGTCAGGACAACACAGTATAGAGAAATAAAACCTTCTCTGCTTATTATTAAGGCTATTTGTTGTTTAAAACATGTTATTAATACATCAGTTTCTTGCGAGCTATTATTTATTTATTTATTTCAGAGTCCGGTTCAGGATCAGGTTCAGATTCTGAACATGATGAAAGGCCAAGATCTGCGAGCAGCGGTTCTGGAAGCGAGAGTGAGCAAGATAATGACGATGGACAAGATGGTGGAAAGCCCAGCAACAAAGAGTTGTTTGGGGATGACAGCGAGGATGACCAGGGCAGCCAGCACAGTGGCAGTGACAACCAGTCCGACAGATCAGGCAACCAGTCAGATGCCTCCATGCACTCGGGGCAGGAAGACAACGAGCAGTCTGACCTGGAGCAGCACAGCGATTCCGAGGGCCATCATGAAGACGAAGACGACCGCGGCCACCACTCAGATGCGGGGAGTCCAGCGTCAGGGGCTGGGAGTCACCGCCAGGACATGGGCAGTGCGAGTCCGCACTCGGAGGCAGGAAGTGGCCACTCTGACCCGGGCACACCCCAGTCGGGGCCAGGAACGCCACACACCGACGGCGAGGGCTCGGGAAAAGAGGCGCACTCTGACGACGAGAAGTGGGGCAGAGGGAATCAAAGCGATCAGTCGGACGATGAGGAGAAGCCACAGCACTCGGAAGAAGAACAGGACCACTCTGATGAAGAAGGGAGGAGGAAGTCAGGTCAGCAGTCTGCTTTCATACCTCTTTCTCAGTTTCTTGATGTAATGTGAAGGCACGAATTGATTACTATGAATTTTGTATCCCGTTGTCTTTTTATTTTTCTTTTTGCATTATATCAGTTAATAGCAAATTGTTCATCATCAGGATGGTCAGGAAAAAATACATAAAATTGGGTTATTTTCCCAAGCAGGGTCTGACAAAGCCAGTGACAGTGAAGATGACTTCATCAGACAGAAGAAAAAGAAAGTGGCTTCAGACTCCGACTCTGACAGCGATGCTGGAACATCGAAAGGTATGAAACGACATACATTACCTAAGTTAAAGTGAAGTGATTGTCATTGTGAAACAGCCTGGCACAATGTGTCCTCTGTATTTAACCGTCACCCTTGGTGAGCAGTGGGCAGCCATGACAGGCGCCCGGGGAGCAGTGTGTGGGGACGGTGCTTTGCTCAGTGGCACCTTGGCGGATCGGGATTCAAACCGGCAACCTTCTTCCTTAACCGCTAGGCCACCACTGCCCACTACCATCTAAATAAGCTAAAAAAAAAAGACTCAGTAGTGTTTACTTGATATGCAAATGCCATATTTATTTCTTTTTTAGATCAAAATCATGAAATGCATCAGTGGTCTTCAGAATAGAATTTTTTATTGCCACTATACGCATGTACAATGAGATTAAAAGCAGCTCCTTCTTTGCATGTAGTAAACAGAGCAAAAAACACAGGAAGGGCCAGGAACAAAGTGAAGTGACAGCGCTATATACATATGGGAAGAATAAATAACTGAATGTTTTTATATACAGTTTATATTTTATATATTGATAAATTATTGTTTTTTTTTATATTGTATTGATATTGCCCAGCTGGAGGTTAGATAGGAAGGAAGTCCAGCACGACCCTTTGCAGATGTCTGTATAAGACCACAAATTCTGAACTCTAAAGAGCTCCCATGGTTCCCATCTACAGGCAGAAAGCCAGCTGCAGATGACCTGTTTGGAGAGGCGGATGACATTTCTTCAGACAGTGACGCGGAGAAGCCTCGCACACCTGGACAGCCAATGGTAAGTCAAGTCTGAGCCCCCACCGACTGCGCCATATGAAAAACGGGGGTGGACTCCACGCTTTCTTTTCCTTTTTTCCTGCATTCTAGGACAATGAAGACGGCATGGAGGGTGAACAGCAGGACGAGGAGCCTGTGCCGGAGACACGGATAGAAGTGGAGATTCCCAAAGTCAGCACAGATCTGGGCAGCGATTTATATTTCGTCAAACTGCCCAACTTTCTCAGCGTGGAGCCGAGGTGAGTGGCGGAAATATTTAGCTTGCTTTAACGTCAGCCTTGTGAAAATGATGGTATAAAGTGTACAGCAGCAGGCGCGTGTAGAGTTTAATAAAAACTATCAATTTAAGTTCAATATCACTATACTGGTGTGTATAGTTTGTTTTTTTTCTCTGTGTGTATGTGGACACTAGGGGTGCAGTGGTACTTGGTAAAACTCCAGACCATACAGTCCGCCCCGCGAGGCCCAATACGCCCTTATGAATCTGCGGTCCCGGCGTCAACGTAGCACCAGATCCTGTCAGACTAAGCGGCGATGTGTCCTCACGAGTTAATGTCCAATCGCTGCATCACTGTCTGACTCCGCCCGCTCACCCCTCTCGCGCTGTTGTAGCTAAAGCTGAGCCGGAGGGGAGGAGGCAAACCGAGAAGGAAAAACACTCGGGCAGATGCTGGTATTCCCACCTTATTCACAGTTTATTCACTTCCGATATTTCAACCTTACCATGGCCGGTTTAATTATTCTATACGTTCAGACATGAATCAATACAGCGTCACACAACAACAGCAACATTTATTTCTTATATAGCCCATAATCACATACAGTACGTCTCAATGGGCTTCAACAGGCCCTACAGTTCACAACCCCCACACTTGACCCTTCTGCACACAAGGAAAAACTCCACACAAAAAAAACTCTAGGAGAGAGAAAAAAAAGAGAGGAAGAAGCGTTGGGACGGAGTTAAACAGAGAGGGACCCCCTTCCAGGGTAGAGTGAGCCTGCAAATGGTGTCAGTGCAGGGCTGGTGATTGTCCAATAAGAGAAAGTCCTACAGTTGTAGAGGTGGAGAAGTCCAAAGTGCAGTATAGACCGTCTGCCCATGTTTGGAGGTCCTGGACAGTAGGATATTTTAGTCCAGTCTCATGGTGTACGTTACGTGTCCATTATGATGCTACACGTTCCTGGAATGTTGAAAAGTGAAAATAAAATGCAAGACGCCCAGAGCAGCATGTAACTCAGCCTATAGGCTGATAGCTGCACCGATCGCGTAACACGGCTCGTCTTACAGGCTTCATTTCACATCTTGTACAAACCGCAGCAAAAATGGGGAAAAAATCTGCTGCGGCACTTCAGGTAAACGCAAGAAACTAACCCGCGTACCGTTCTGGCACCGAACGTGTACAGATAATGACCCGAATCCGTACTGTGGGATACCTGTACCGTCTCAGGCCTCGTTTCATGTCATTTATTTTTCCCCGTACAGGCCTTTTGACCCCCAGTACTATGAGGATGAGTTTGAGGACGAGGAGATGTTGGACGAGGAAGGTCGAACGAGACTAAAACTAAAGGTGCCGCGCCCAGCCTCTGTATGCAATCTGGAAGGAAATCTGTGTTTCATCCTGCCTAACGTTTCCTCGTTGCTCCTGGTCAGGTTGAAAACACCATCCGGTGGAGATCGCGCAGGGATGAGGAGGGCAATGAGATGCGGGAGAGCAACGCCCGCATTGTCAAGTGGTCTGATGGGAGGTTGGTCCACGTTATCTGTAGTAATAACCTGATCGTACGTGAAAATGCAGCTTAGTGTTTATCGTGAATGCAGAGAGACGGACTAAATGTCACCCCTTCAGGCTGACCCCCCCAACCAGCCTGATCTTCTGATTTGATGTATTAACAGGGTAGAAGTTCATACAAATTCCTCACATTATGAAGTTCAGTAGGAGTAGTTTAAAATACTGCATACCCAATACATTTTCTGTGTATGATACCACCATTCTGCACTCGCGGGGTGGATGTGTGGATGAAAGTTCTCCTTATATTAAAATTATTTCTGATATTACCGAATCAGGAATAGCCTAGTGAAAGTATTTTTCTACTTTTACGTGCATGGAATTGACCGAGGCTATTGCAGTCACCCCCTAGTGGCTTGCTGCGGTACAGGTAATACATGTCTGTTAACATTGACAAAGGATTTAAAAAAAAAAAATGAATATATCAAATAATAATTTATTACTTTAAATTATATATATGTATATATACACACACACACACCACCCTTGAACGTCTTGAACCTTAAACCTTCGGGCACCCTGAGCTTCATGCTTGAATTTACTAGCAGTGAAATATAAGGCTGTTTGAACTATATGTCTGCACCAATCAACCTCTCACTGGACCCTCGCTGCATTTTAAAAACGTAAGATGTCATGAATTAAGCAGCTGCAGTAGAGGGGCGTTACGTAACAGGAGGCCGGGCGGCGGCACATCCGTTTCACCGCGTCTTCTCCCGCACAGCATGTCCCTTCATCTCGGCAACGAGGTGTTCGACGTCTACAAGGCGCCCCTGCAGGGAGACCACAACCACCTCTTCATCAGGCAGGGCACCGGTCTGCAGGGCCAGGCCGTGTTTAAGACCAAGCTGACCTTCAGGTGAGCGCCCCTAAGCAGCACGACACGGAATGTTCACTATGCCGTAATACCCCAATCCCCCGCTCTGCCAGGCCCAGATATTAATAAGCCTCTTTGCACATTTGATTTTTGGAAGGCTTGATGGGAAAGCGGATTAGTGAACTTTTTCCTTCTGGTACATTTGGTCCTGTATTTTAGCGTTTTATACGTTTTAGCCCATGTGGCTTCCTGGGACAGATGTTGTACAAGTTAGAGTGAGAACCGCACAATCATTTATTAGATGTTTTAACAAGCCGACCAGACGTTGCGGTTTTAAAGCCCCGTGGGTACTTGTGGAGCCCATTACGCTGCTAAATGTTAACTGCATATCGTCAGTGAGCACGGCGTGTTGGTTTTAACCTCCGTGCGAATGTGCATGTTCTCGCTCTCTCACTCGCTCTTCCTCGCCACCTAGGCCGCACTCCACAGACAGCGCCACTCACAGGAAGATGACGTTGTCCCTGGCCGACCGCTGCTCGAAAACGCAGAAGATCCGCATCCTGCCCATGGCTGGCCGCGATCCAGAGTCCCAGAGGAACGAGATGATCAAGGTAAACCCGGCCGGTCTGCTGGCCACGCCTGCTCCCCTTTCGCGCCGCTTCCTGGTACCGACCGTTTAATTAAAGGTCATTTTCAGAATCTTCTACGTGCACGTTTTATTTTATCACTTTCGTCGAGCCAGTCCTTAAATTCTTCATTTTCAAGACAAATATATTGAAACTTACCCTTGCCTGGCATGGCTGGCAAGTGTAAGGACAAATGTCGACACAGACCTCGCAAAGAGTTTTCGTTCTAGAATGTTGCACGTTTTTAGAGCCGGAGAGGTTTTGAGCGAACTGGGAACAAAGGTGCATAAGTACACATCAGGTCTTGGAACGGAAGTTATTTGTTCATACCAACATAGGACACTAACAGTCCGTGTATATAAACTGCTGTGACCGATGTGCGTTACGTTACGTTACGCACAGTGGCGCGTGCGTCTGTTCGAAATGACCCCTGCTGTCACTTAATTTTTCACCGTACTTCAGGCCTTCGCGTAACGTTGAAATTCTGATGCCGCTCTCGAGGGCGCAATGGTGTGCATGGGAGTACATGGCTGTAAATGAGGGTTGTTGGGAGTGGAATGGAAATCAGATTGACATGTGACAAGCGCCCTCGGCACAGTCCCCTGACCCACATCACAGCTTAATGATTAGTCCAAACCCGCGGCGCTTTTGGGGTGCCGCGTTACATCCGACCTTCTTCCCTCCGAGGTTTGCGCCTTGTCCGGGAACGCTGCATGTAAACCCTGCGTGCCTTGCAGAAAGAGGAGGAGCGCCTGCGGGCCTCCATCCGCCGCGAGTCGCAGCAGCGCCGCATGCGGGAGCGGCAGCACCAGCGGGGCCTGAGCGCCGGGTACCTGGAGCCCGACCGGTACGAGGAGGACGAGGATGGAGAGGAGTCCATCAGCCTGGCTGCCATTAAGAGCAAGTACAAGGGAGGTGGAGGCCTGAGAGGTGAGTAAAAACAAATCAGTAAATAAATTCGTTTTTTTGCCGAGCTGGTCTGATGAGAATTATTGTAAGAAGCCGTGGAAGGAAGCATGGGTCTCGGGGCACAGATGGAATCGGATTGAAGTAGTTCTGGGTGCTGTCCTAAGAGCACGTAAACACAGAAGTCTGTACCTCCTGCAGAGGAGCGGGCCAGGATCTACTCCTCCGACAGCGACGAGGGCTCTGAAGACGACAAGGCCCAGCGACTGATGAAGGCCAAGAAGCTGGACAGTGACGAGGTGAGTTACCATAGGCTCAGTTAGGCCCCGCCCACACAAGAACGCTTTTCTATAAAACGCGTCCACACGGAGATGTAGAGAACTTCCCGAACGCTGTTTTACGGGTCAGGTTGGAGGTTGCGTTTCCCCTGAAACGGTGTCTTCGTGCGTACGCATGGCCAGATCGGATAGAAATGTTCCCGTTTTTGAGAAAAACATTCTGGGCTGGACGGGGCCTTACTGTCACTCCTCGACACTCCGGGTCTTTACCTCACTTAGAATCATTTAATATTTAATATTTAATTTAAAAGTAAAGTGAAGTGGTTGTCTATTGTGATACACAGCAGCACAGCACACTGTGCACACAGTGAAATTTGTCCTCTGCATTTAACCCCTCACCCTTGGTGAGCAGTGGGCGGCCATGACAGGCGCCCGGGGAGCAGTGTGTGGGGACGGTGCTTTGCTCAGTGGCACCTCGGCGGATCGGGATTCGAACCGGCAACCTTCTGATCACTGGGAAGCTTCCTAAACCGCTAGGCCACCACTGCCCCCATTGGTCATCGGTCTCAACCGGTGACTAAACACTGATGGCCAATAAAAGACTGAAGTGGATTTCATTCTTAGCCCAGTCTTCTCGTTATCTCTGCTTTCCCGCCACCATGAGAAGGCTTTATGGGGTTTAACTAACCACTCGGCCTTGTAACCTCATTACGTTCCCGTACCCCAGTCTCCCAACGCTCCCGTTTTAAAGGAGGCTTAAAAGAACGAAGGGTTCTTTTTTTAAAATTCCGAGCCCGCCACTAGGTGGCGCAGTTCTGCGCCTTCCCACAGGTTCTGCTTGTGGGGTTAAGAGCGCCGGTTCCGTGCCCTGCATGCCAGCGTTCCGCCGCAGTGAGGAGGGAACGTGGGAACGTGGGAAAGCGCTCATGTTTATTATCCCGCTGAACTTTCCAGGAAGGGGAGAACTCCAGCAAGAGGAAGGCGGAGGACGACGACGAGATGGCCACCAAGAAAGCAAAGAAATACGTGATCAGTGACGAAGAGGAGGATGAGTGATGCACTTTTCTTCCCCTCTTTATCTTTATTTTTATTCGTCAATGCCTGTATCATTTATAAAATGACTGTTTGTACATTTTTTTTTTTTTTTATCTCGGAACTGTACCACTGCTGGGAATAAAGAGAATCGATGACAACCTGAACCACGTGTGGTGACAATGCTGTGCCCGGTAGATCCAGTTAAATCCGCCCGGCCGCGGCATGTGGTCTGGGCACGACCGGAGGGGGCTATAAGCCGCGCCTCGCTCGGGCCCCCCGTCCAATCTCTCGTCGGCTACGGTGGCCGCGAGTAATTAGGGTGAATTATGTAAAATGGCTCGTCTCCGGGTAACCGCCGCCACCAGATGAAGGCTGCTTAGGAGCTGAGCACCTGGGCGAAAACAAGGCTCCTTTCATTCCCTCGTTCGATCCGTCCCGCAGTCGGTCCCCGAACCCGGGCGGGCGCCCCGGGGGACCTCCCAGGCGTGGCGATAAAAATACTCCCGTGTTAGATGTTTGAACATGCCGACTGCGGGGGCTGGGATGATGCCGCTGCGGCTCTGAGGGGTGTTTATGATGTGCTGTTCTTTGCACGGCGTGTGTGGGATATCGATATTGCTGATAATGTGTGTGACTCATGTTGCCGTGTGTGTGTGTGTGTGTGTGTGTGTAGGACGCCGTGCTCTCAGGCTGTTCCAGGCTTACATAACTCTGCTGCAGAGAGGGACTGTGCTGCCAGGGTGCTGGACACGGGCGGGGTGGTGCCGCGGGGGGGGGGCTCTGCAGCATTTCTTCACCCCCAACACTGCGGCTCGCGCGTCCGCACCCTCCTCTGGCTCGTCTGTCGCCGTAGCCGGACCGCCACCGCCTGGTGTGAGAGAATGAAAGGTGATGCACACTGTAAATTCGGCCTCGTTCGCATGCAGCGTTGCTGTGGAAACAAAAGGATGGTGCTCTCCCACGCCATATCTGCTGCGACTGCGGCTTGGTTTTGCCGATGATTGATGGGCGGGCGGGGTCAGTTTGGCTGGTCCTGGAGGCCAAAGCTGTTCTCGTGCCAAGAACAACGTCATTTATTATCGCAATAATGCTTTATTCATATATTAAGTGATAGTTTTAAGTGATAGTTGTTGACAATCCATTATGTCAAATTATTAATCCAGTCACTAATCCATGCATTTTACATGTACAGCGTTTACCAGATGCCCTTATCCAGAGCGAATTAGTCAGTAATTACAGGGACAGTCCCCCCCTGGAGACATCTCAGGGTTAAGTGTCTTGCTCAGGGACACGATGGTAGTAAGTGGGGTTACCCACTAGGCTACTACCACCCTCCATGCACTAACGTGTCCCAAACTGAACGTTAATTCGGTGTCCTTGGAATCTTTATCATGATTTTATTTCCCTGTATAAAAGGTCCAGATAGCAACTGTTGATAAACATGAACAAGTTCATGCAGTGGACTTCATGCAATGCGTGCGATGCGACCGCTGCGCGGTCCGAACGGGATTTATTAGGCTACGACAGAGGTGCCGTAACGTCGCCGGCTCCGCTCGAGCCGCCGTTGTGTCCCTGGCGGTTTGATCGCGGCCCGGCCAGCATTGCACAAGCTGCATGCCCTTCACCCGGACGTGGAGTGCGCCCTGCGCGTCCGGGCGAGTTGCGTAAGAGTCCAATAAATAAAAAAAGGAAACTTAACACTGTCGCAGGGGATAGAACAGCCTGGGTGCATCGCAAGCGCTTATCAGCTTCTGTCTGACGACACGTCTGCGGTCGTGTTCCACAAGCGTTCTCTGGGTCAGACTGTCACTGCAAATTGTGCCAACCTGTCAGCACCTTGATGAATCACGCCATTTAAAAAAAAAAAAAAAATGGTTTTATAGTCCTAAGAGTCGTTCATCATTGTTATCATGTCTTCGTCTCATTTATAATAATACAGGCTTAAGATTTAACCAGCATCCTTGTGTATAGTATTAATGGATTACCTGAACAAGGTCATCGATGGATAAAAGAACACGACCTGTTAAATTATTTAAAGTTTTTTTTTTTTTTTGTGGTCCACATTCCCTCTAAGGGACACCTCGTCTGCTAACTGGCCTTTCAGGTACCCATTACTGTTCGCATGGCGTGACCCCAATTCCCTCCGATCGTTCCACGCGCACGTATACGCCCACCACGTCCACCCATGAGCGACCAGCAGTATTTCAGAGCCGGCTGTGACTTGTGAAAGATAGAACGCTGACCTCTGACCTTCGGTTACCTAACAGTACGCTGGCAGCTATGCCAAGCAGCTTGGTGCAGCTCCAGCCGCCCCACGCCGGCAACGCACGCCGTAGCCCAGCGTCAGTAACGTGCGGTCAGAGAGAAAAGGAGACGCCAGTTACACAAGAGCCAGGCCAGGGATGCCCACGTCTTTTTGTTGCCTGTAAATCACCATGACAGATTTCCCACAGCACATCTGCGTTCCTATTGGACACTTCCAGTGAGTGATGGATGCGGCGATTTCACATGCATCAGTCTGGATAAACACAACAATATACTTTCTAGAAACATCATGCATGTTGGTAGTGGGCGTGGTCACGTTGAATTAAAGCGCCTGATAACCTGCATGTTGGTGTTGGTAGTGGGCGTGGTCACGTTGACTGGAATTAAAGCGCCTGATAACCTGCATGTTGGTGTTGGTAGTGGGCGTGGTCACGTTGACTGGATTTAAAGCGCCTGATAACCGGCATGTTCGTCACGTTTGTGTACAAGGGGTATTAGGAGTATAGAGAACGGAGGGAAACTGCACTAGAATGAGGAAGTGGGGTGTGTGAGAGCCGTCAATCATTCATACAGGCTCCTCCCCCATTTAAAACTTTGTTCATAAAAACATCATTAAAGTTTATCTTCAGGGTGTCAGAAATACGGTGGACGGAGCTTCGCTCAGTGGCACCCTGTCAGATCGGGATTCGACTTGGCAACCTTCTGATTACGGGGCCGCTTCATTAACCGCTAGGCCACCACTGCCCCTTAATTCCTCCCTGTTCCATACCCACGCTGTAAGATCTCTCTAAATGCATTCCCTCAATAACAAGAATATCAGCATATCTCAACCTGTTTTTTATTTTTTTATTTTACCGTCTTGTGGTTTTCCGTGCTCCAGTTTCCTGACTCGCCGTGTCGCGGCGGTATTCCTCGTTTTTTAAATGGTGTCAGTCAAGTGAACAGATTCTCAGTGCCCCGCGTAACAAAATGACCGAATATCCTCCCTCCCTCTCGGCTGGCACATTGACCACACATGAGCGAACGCGCAACCTTTATTTTGAGGACGCAGGGGAGCCTGGCGCGGTCGCTGGAACAAACGCAGTGCGGCGAGCTGCGAGCGCAAGCTGGCGTTATGTAATGAAAGGGTCAATGCGAATGTCGGGTGGGGGTGCATATGCCGCGTGGCCGTGCAATGTCGCAGGATCCCGTGTGTAGTGGTGGATTCATGGTTTTCCGGCCTCTCTCCTCGCTTTGGCGCCGTTCCTCGTTATCGCCGTGGCGATGGCCGCGTGACATGACTGCACGAACCAACGCTGACCTGCACACTTTGCCCTTTTCGAACCAGAGGCCAACTTGAAGTGGTGGTAGTAGCCTAGCGGGTAACACACTCGCCTGTGAACCAGAAGACCCAGGTTCAAACCCCACTTACTACCATCGTGTCCCTGAGCAAGACACTTAACCCTGAGTGTCTCCAGGGGGGGGACTGTCCCTGTAACTACTGATTGTAAGACGCTCTGGATAAGGGTGTCTGGTAAACGCTGTAAATGTAAGTGCGCGTTAGTTTAATCCGGCGTTCCCGGGGAGACGGGGGGGGATGGGAATGGGGCTCCAGGCAGGTGAAATGGCTTCGCTACTGTGTGGTAATGTTTCACTCCCACGTGGCCAAATCGCACCAAGGCTACGAAACGGAGGCTTACATAAGCCCATGCTTTGGGTGGAAAAAAAAAATCGGTAACGCAGCCAAGAAGGCGCATTCTGATGGTGCGATGTGGAACGCCGAGGCCGCAAGGTGAGCCGGACCGGGGAGAAACTCTGGCCGGCGTGCTGCTGCACTGCGGATATTAATAGGCCGCTCCAGATTTAGACTTCCTTTCTCTGTCCGCCGCAGCGTGGCGGTGGCCTCATCTCCCCTTCCGGCACCTGCGGAACTCGCGATGTCGGACGGGCCCGGCGCGCTCTGCCGCGATCCTCCTGTTTACCGGAGGAGCTCCGCGCTCTCCCGACACGACCCAAATCCGCACGACTTCCGCGTTATATAATAAGAGCATTTTAACTAGATGTTTACCTTCAGCTGAGACTCGGGCGTGTTTGGCAGAGCCGCTGAGGTCGGCCCGTTCTCCGCTTGGTAAAGAGTTGGTCAAGTTTCTTTAGGTCTTTATGTTATGTGGCGTCGCATTTAAATTCCAAACACTTTTAAAACACTTTGGCTGTAGTTGCCTAGTGGGGAAAGACCGAGGTTCAGACCCCACTTACTGCCATTGCGTCCCTGAGCAATGAGTGTCTCCGGGGGGGGACTGTCCCTGTCACTACTCTGGATAAGGACATGTTTTAAATTCCTTTCATGTACAGAATCTGAAATATCTTACAAATGTACATTAATGCTTCATTCAATGGGTTACGGTTAAATTCCGTTGCGTGCTGTGCTGCAGGGTTGCGCGGGGAAAATGTGCATAAACGGCGCAACGTTTTTAGTCGTTGCCATAAGCAACACGTGGCAGCAGACCCACGTTTCACCCCATTCACAATCTCTTTCCCACTCACTGTAAACACGTGAAACACGGCAGCACAGCACATGGTGTCACGGTGAAACGTGTCCTCTGCATTTAACGTTCACCCTTACTGAACAGTGGGCGGCCATGACAGGCGCCCGGGGAGCAGCGTGTTGGGGACCTCTGTGGCACCTTGGCGGTTTGGAATTTGAATCACAAAGCGATTGTGATCGATTTATTTGGTTAAGATGGTAGTAGCCTAGCGGGTAACACACTCGCCTATGAACCAGAAGACCCGGGTTCGAATCCCACTTACTACCATTGTGTCCCTGAGCAAGACACTTAACCCTGAGTGTCTCCAGGGGGGGACTGTCCCTGTAACTACTGACTGTTAGTCGCTCTGGATAAGGGCGTCTGATAAATGCTGTAAATGTAAATGGTTAAGATTTTAACTGAGACATAGCACCATATACGCACCAGAAGACACGGATACATCGACCGTGTGTAAATGGACGAAGCTTCTTGTGTTTCCGTTTCCGTTCTTTCCGACTCAGTCCGGAGTTTTCCGGTTCTGTGTGTTGTGTGTCCCAGACCCGCTGCTCCAGCAGTATGGCATGTAGGCTAAAGGTTCCCAGCGTTCTCCTGACGCGGGAAAGTTGAGCCTCCCCAGAGGAGAGCTGCTAGGGCCGGCAGGCCCGGCACTGTTTGAAGGTGCAGGAGGGGGTCTGTCCAAGTTAATGGTATTTTTTTATGGATTTAAACGATCGGCCGATTAAGCCCTTATTGATTTACATTTTTCATCTTTAATTTCTGTTTCATGGAGAGACAAATGGGGGAAATAAAGTGTAATTTGCCATGTAAAGGGCTGGTTTGGTTCAAGACTTGCGAGTTGATTACTTTTGACCATTTTTGACCTGTTGTAAGCAGGATTACTTAAGATCATAATGCTGGTTCATGTTATTGATTACAGAGTTGATCAGCTGGGCTCAGTGAGATATGAAAGCGTATTTGTTTTGTGCTGTTGAGTTAACATGGCATCCCCGAGACTGGCATGCATGTTAAAAACCTGTCCAAAAATCGCCTGTCCAAGCATGCAGGCAGACAGAGTGTGGTCGTGAGATTGGGCGAGTTATGTAAACGTGTGTGTGTGTGTGTGTGTTATGGTGGACACGCATGCTTCGCTCTGCTTCCCACATCAACAGGCCGTTGCTTCAGGCCGTGCCCGCAGCCGTCTGCTGTCCCACCGCACACACACGGTGGTGCAACCCCGGGATGTTGGTCCGGGACACCCCGAAACATGGGCGATTCCACATATTCCAGTCACAGCCTCGACGGCCAGTAATAGTCCGCTGTAAGCAGGCCAAATGCATTCAAACGTTGCCGTGAGCTATAGACTGTTTCACGGTGTCAAACTCAGATTTATTATTATGGCCTGGCAACATGAAGCACCGATAACACACAAAAGACAGATCCCATAATGCCGCGCTTCAGCTGCCATGCCGAACGAGACCTTCACGCCGCAGATGAATGTGTACAGGAGCAGTTTCCACCGTGGGGACGTGGCATACCACTGATCTCCTTTTCAGGTTGGTAATGGCATAAAAAATGGCATAATCAACATAAAAAAAGTGTAGGTGAAAGGGTCCCTCGTTTGGGTTCGAGAAAGTTGGTGTTAGTAGCCTAGAGGGTAACACACTCGCCTATAAACCAGAAGACCCAGGTTCAAATCCCACTTACTACCATCGTGTCCCTGAGCGGGACATTTAACCCTGAGTGGGGGGGACTGTCCCTGTAACTACTGGTTGTAAGTCCCTCTGGATAAGGGCGTCTGGTAAATGCCGTAAATGTAAATGTTCTCACCAACCCTCGGTGGAATTATCTCTGTTCTAGAGCTCGTTCGCCCGCTTCCACCCCCTGCCAGATTATCTCTCCACTCTCCCTGTGCGTTGGGACACCGTCTCCAGGAGCTCCTAACACCCTTCTAATCCCCCAACACCCAGCTCGGTGTTCCGAACTGAAAGCGCCCGTCTCTGCTCCCACAAACGTTCCAACTCGGCCCCCGCGAGACGCTCAGTGTGACGTCGGTGGGGACGTCTGCGGCACAAAACCAAAACTCTCACAACATCTGTGAATCTTTTATTGAACAATAAAATCAAATAAACGTATAAATAGTAAAAAAAAAAAATGAAAAGCCAGCTGTTTGTAGCCTACAGAGAAAGTTATCTGTGGATCTTCGGCTTATTTAATTTTGGCTGCTTCTTGCCCAATCCACCCTGGACTCACACCAGATAAAATTTCCCTCGTGCACTTTTCTGTTATCCGAATCAACAAAGAGCCTGACCTACTTCCCCCCCCCCGCCGCCACAACCCTCGCCGCCACCGCCTCACTGTGCCAGAGCCGTTTTCTCCTTCCTCTCGGGAGCCGTTGCCAAGACGCCTCGGCCACGTCGCTCCCGTGTTTTCCCGACTTTCGTCTCCGGCCGCAGCCTGTGCTATTACGGTTGAACTATAATATTCAGGTGTTTTTATTTTTTATTTGAAAGGATAAAACGTCTCAAATGAAGTAAATACAGTAAGAATTAGCGACATGTGTGTGTTTTGCTGAGTGATTTGAATTGTTTTGGCATGACTGGGCACCTCTAGGGGCAGTAGCGAGGTGTTGAAGGCAACGCAGTTAAAGGACCCATATCATGAAAATGTGACTGTGAGATTATTTAACATTAATACGAGTTTCCCCAGACTGTATATGGTCCTCATGTCTAGAAATGGCAGCAGATCCAGTCGGATGAATCTGGAATTTGTCCCCTTATGTAGTCTTAGCGGGGCAGTGGTGGCCTAGCGGTTAACACTTACATTAACGGCATTTACCAGACGCCCTTATCCAGAGCGACTTACAATCAGTAGTTACAGGGACAGTCCCCCCTGGAGAAACTCAGGGTTAAGTGTCCTGCTCAGGAACACGATGGTAGTAAGTGGGATTTGAACCTGGGTCTTCTGGTTCATAGGCGAGTGTGTTTGGCTACTACCGCCCTGGTAAGCGGTAAGGAAACTGCCCCGTAATCAGAAGGTTGCCGGTTCAAACCAAGGTACCACTGAGGTGCCACTGAGCAAAGCACCGTCCCCACACACTGCTCCCCGGGCGCCTGTCATGTGAAACACTGCTGCACAGCACACGGTGACACAATGAAACGTGTCCTCTGTATTTAACCATCATCCTTGATGACAGTGGGCACCATGACAGGCGCCCAGGGAGCAGTGTGTGGGGACGGTGCTTTACTCAGTGGCACTTCAGCGGATTGGGATTCAAAACTGCAAGAGGTGGGCAGTGGCGGCCTAGCATTTAAGGAAGCGGCCCCTTAATCAGAAGGTGGCCGGTTCGAATCCCGATTCGCCTAGTTACCACTGAGCAAAGCGCCGTCCCCACACACTGCTCCCCGGGCGCCTGTCATGGCTGCCCACTGCTCACTCAGGGTGATGGTTAAATACAGAGGACAAATTTCACTGTGTGCACCGTGTGCTGTACTGCTGTATATCACAAGTGACAGTCACTTCACTTTTTCTTTTCTGATAACCGCTAGACCACCACTGCCCCAGTGATGATGATTTTGCATGTTTTAGGAAACAAAATGAAGATAAATGGACCGCAATAATGTGAAGCTCTTTATTTTATTTTTTTTGCATGTCGCAGCTTTAAATCCTCGTCTGCAGCATTTAGAATGAACTTTTTTTATGTTTTTATTTTTTTTAACCCGAGGCATTGTTGCGCCGGAACGGCAGGGTGTTGTGGAGAAGTAATAGAGTGTGTGCCCTTGTGCTGACAGCACATTTAATCACGATAATGAGAGCCGTTGTCTGCAGTGAATCCGCTCCCCGAACCGGAGGAAGGTAATCCTTTACCGCCCATCGTGCGAAAATCACTGAGCCGTTCGGCGGCGAATATACGATTTCATGTAAGTCACGTTTTTCTCGGGAAAAAAAGTGAACGTTTCTCAATAGCGGGCCGGCAGGTAAAGCCCGGCCTATTGAATAACACGCACACGCCCAGCCACATTGTTTCGGCAGTCATTCAAAGCGGCGCTAGAGAACATCTTGCACCCGCACGGGGGCCCGGGCAGGTGACTTCTGGGTAAAAAGGGCCCGCCGCAGTCAGGTTGCCCCCGTGCCATACATCGTCCCATCTCGCAATTCTTCATATTCAGCGGTGTCATCAGGCCGGGAGATAACAAAAGGTCTTTGTTTAGAGGTCTTCAAAAGAAATGTTCTGACATCATCGCCCGGCGTAAAGACGATAAACATCTGTAATGGCACCTAGACAGAGGCCTTATTCTCTTTTATTGCGGTAACATCCCATAAATGTTGAGAAAGCGACTCCCTGGACCTGAGGCCGGCGATAACCTTCTTAGAACCGAGGAGGCGATTGTCCCTTTGACACAGTTATAGATTGTAGTTCCGAGCGAGGGGGGGAAATGTGTCATCGCTGATCCGCATCTTTCTCGGCCCGACCCACCTGACCGGGAACGGCCGGCTGCACTAACCCCCCCCCGCCCGCCCATCCCCGGGCGTCGCTCCGACTTCCTAGAAAGACACGGTGCCGCGAGTCGCCTGACCGGGCGCGGCTCGGAACGCATGACTGAGCGCAGCGCGCCGCTCGGCCCTCCGGGACGTGTGCCGTCAGACGTGGCGGCTTGAGGGACACCCTCCTTCACGGGGCGTGGTTTGGTGGGAGGGTTCGAGGGTCGGGTTCGATTCGAACCTGCCGTTACAGATCTGGCTGTTTATCGGCGAAAACAATGGGCCGTCTTGTTCGGCTCCGCGGCTGTTGCGCAAGGCGGTTTTAGGCCCGCCGCTGCATTTAGCCGATCGGATGCGAGGCTTCCCGCTTATTTACAACCCGGAAAACTCGGAACGCGGCACTGAACTTTATTAAACCGGTAATGGATCCGGGACAACCCGTCCCGGGCTCTCCGGTACAACGGGGGGGGGCGCAGCTGGGAAAACAGGCGAGAGAGGGCCGGGGCTGCGGCGTCGGGCCGCGTTACACCAGAGCCGCTGGAATGTCGACCGTAGCGTTCCAGATAAGAACAAAGGGGGGCACTCGGCGGGATTTCTCCAGGAACGCGTCGGACTCGTCCGGCCCTTGCCCGATTAGCGGGATGTTTCTGATAATTTACGGGCTCTGGTGACTTAAAATGGTAACGCGCCTGCAGATTTCCTCCGCTGCGTTTATCGCGTTATCACGGACACGGAGTCCCAGTCGTAGAGCCGAAGCCGAATGTTTTGTTGCACGAGTAATGAGTTGGGGAACTTATTCCCAGCGCCTTTCAAGACATCCACGTCTTATGGATTCGTAGAAATGGACAGAAATGAGGGAACAAAAGACCATATTAGTTTAAAAGGGGGGCGGAGCCTCTATGCATGCAAATTATGTGCACTTTAATTCAAGCGCTATTTCCACAATAGGATTGCACAGTGGCGTTCACCAGATTATCGTGCAATGCAACGCCAACGCGTACGAAATGGGGACGCGCGTGGTAATAATCCCGCAGTTTAACCTGTCGAGGAGCTGAGGCTATCGCCGGCGAATTCAAATGTCGGAGGGAGTCGTGCTTTTGCATGATGTTCAAAGTGCTCCACCGGAATACGAATACGAGCCAACTCGTGGCTCGGAGGGCGAATCTCAGGCACGCCGCTGAGCTTTTGCACATTGGACCACACGGACCTCTCTGGCTCTAGTGGCCAGTGATGGCGGGGCCTGTGCGGTAGAATCGATGTTCCACTACGGCGCACACGGGGACACCGCGCGCTCTTCCGTATCGATTATCGGCCTGGGTGCGACTGGTACTGCGTCACGGCGGAAATGCGCGATGGGAACTGGCCCGAGGCCAAGAGGCCATTAGCAGCACGCGGTTCCGCGTCCTTCCGTGTCTTCGGGCAGGGAGGTCGGTCTCGCCATGGCCCTTCGGGAGGACGAAGCCCTGGCTCTGAGCGGAAGGTCGGCGCCGGATGCGTCAGGCGATGTGCTGAGGTTACGTAACCGCCCCAGCCGAGTCAGGAAAACTGCTGGCATCACCGCCGCGGTTCCCGCATTCAGCCCAAACACGCCGGCATCAGATTAGCACGAAACCGAAAACAGAGGCCCTGCTGTGGAAACAGCAGTTATGAAATCGGCTGTCGAGACATATAACTTCGAGACACAAATGTTTTTGGACGTTTCACGTTGCTGGGACAGGATGGTCCTGGACGCCAGGAGGTCAACGGGTCACCGTAGGGCTCCCTCTGACCGTTCCAGGTTCATGACGCCGGCCAGTTACAGTGAAGTGAAGTGGTTGTCATTGTGATACACGGCAGCACAGCACACGGTGACGCGGTGAAACGTGTCCTCTGTATTTAACCCATCACCCTTGGTGAGCAGTGGGCGGCCATGACAGGCGCCCGGGGAGCAGTGTGTGGGCACGGCGCCTTGGTCGGTGGCACCTCGGTGGATCGGGATTCGAACCGGGGCCACCATGGCCCCTACAGGGATAAACCGTAGCGCCGCACCGCAAGAACTGGCAAGATGGCGAAATCTCTCGCTCCAGCTTTATCTTTATGGTCCTGAGGAGTAAGAAATTTCCCGCTGACGTGCGACCGGGAACAGGGCGGGGCGACTTTAATCTGCAACGTCCGCTCGGTTCACTCGTTCCCTGCTGCCGCGTCGCTTAAAACGCGTCCCACACTTGACTATGAAGTGTCCGAGACGCTGGCGATTGGGCAATTCATGCCGGAACCCAGCCGCTGAGAATCTCGAGGTTACGGGCTGGTGGTAAACTAGCGGGTAAGTCACTCGCCTACGAACCAGAAGACCCAGGTTCAAACCCCACTTACTACCATCGTGTCCCTGAGTGTCTCCCGGGGGGGACTGTCCCTGTCACTACTGACTGTAAGTCGCTCTGGATAAGGGCGTCTGGCAAATGCTGTAAAAAGTGTCATGAAGCGACTGTCAATGCTGATTGACGCGTGGCAAGGTCCCGTCGTGGCAGATCGTCCTTTATATAAATGAAATGTGGCGACCAAAACCGCCAGCCTCACTTAGGCCGCTCAACAACAAACAATTCGCCCGGGCCGGGGACGCTGAGCGTCCAAATCGCGCCGAGCCGAATAAGCGGGGATTGTTTGGAGGTTAAATACAAGGAATCGCGGTGAAAAGGCTCCTTCTTCAGCCCTGTTTTGAAACGCGGTGATCCGGGGACAAATCTCCTTACGTCACCCGGAGCCCAGTTCTCCCGCACTTGCCCCCCAACGCAAGAAACGAAAAGCGGTTTTCCGAGCGGGAAATGAGGAGTCGCCTCCCGGAACCCGGCTGGGGTGGAGGGACCACGGCGATCCCCAGACGACCGTCGCCAGATGCCACTGGGGCTGCTGGTCTTGTCCGAGCGGCGAGGAGCGCCGGGCGGGTTAATCGAGGGCGGCGATTCGGTGAGAGGAGACATTTTCGAAGACGTGCCTGGGTCCAATCACGGTCTGGTTTGACGTGCGGTGCGTTTGCTGTCATCTTATCATTTTTATTTTGATTGGCGGGGAAAAAACTGCTTAAAGGAAATGATTTGATTGACAGATTAGAACAATTCTGGCATCTTCTCTTCTGCCGGCTGTAACGATGCGGTTGCGGGACCTTCGGACTCACCGCGGTGGATGCGGGGGGGGGCCCCGAACAAGGCACCGCGGGCACCGGGGTTCCACCTCCACTGCGGGCCCCACGCGGCTGGACGCCGGCACCCGGGAGACGCGCTGGAAATGTACCCCGCGCCGTGACCTCTTTCATTAGCGGCGGCCGGGCTGACCCGGGCGCCGGGGCATTTTTTAACACGCTGTACCGGGGTGCAGGGTTACGCGCCGACGCATATAAATCTGCACACAAATAGTCGTTGCGCAACGACGAGCGCGTTCAGTGTTCAGAAGAGCCGCACGGGAGCTGCTGCGACGCTCATAATAATAATAATCATATAGTGAAGGGAATGTCATTGAAAGGCACAGCACACGGTGCACACCGCGAAATGTGTCCTCTGTATTAACCATCAGTGGTAGCCTAGCAGGTAACACACTCACCTATGAACCAGGTTCAAATCCCATCAAATACCATCGTGTCCCTGAACAAGGCACTTAACCCGGAGTGTCTCCGGGGAGGGGGGGGACTGTCCCTGTAACTACCGCTGTGGATAAGGACGTTGGGAAAATGCCGCAAATGTAAATCACCCTTGGTGAGCAGTGGGCGGCCATGACAGGCGCCCGGGGAGCAGTGTGTGGGGACGGTGCTTTGCTGAGTGGCACCTCAGTGGCACCTTGGCTGAATATGGGGCCGCTTCCCTAACCGCTAGGCCACCACTGCACCCACAAGAACTTTGGAATGGGCCCATCTGGGATTTGAACCTGGGACCCCTAGTCCACTGAGGCAGGTTGGAGGAGTTTACGTTTTGGACGAGTGTTGTGTGTGTGTGTGTGTGTGTGTGTGTGTGTGTGTGTGTGTGTGTGTGTGTGTAAAAGCGAGAGAGGTGTCGAGTGGCCTGCAACAGGGCCGCGGCTGCCGCCGGCGGGCCGAGCCATACAGAGAGCAGTCTCCTCCCCCTCCGCGCTGGCCTATATTAGCTCGCCATGGAGTGGCGGCGGAGTCCACCAGCGCAACACGCCTCGGAGGATATTTAATCACAGGCGCCGCTTTTCTCGCCCACCCCCCCTCCTCCCCTTTGGACCCGTACGTGGATTACTGCTCGTAAAATGCCGGCCCGGCCAACTGCGAACGGTTTCAGCCATGGTAAGTGACCGGTGACTTCGCACAAAAATTATTTCCCACCACCACAAAAGGGAAAAGAGAGGGGTGTCCAGGCGGCTTGGTCGCCGGGTGAGAGAAGACGCTGTGACTATAGACGGACTTCGGGAAAAGGACACGTGGAAGCCATGTAGTCCCCGTGCCGTGAAAGCTTCACGTTCGTGCATCATCTGGCCCTCAACCTGCAGTGCCGGAGCGACGCCGCCCCGACTTGGTTAAATACGTTACTACGTGCGACCTTTCGACAGGCAGACTTTACTGAACCTGAGGAAACTTCCAGCGAAACTTTCTCACGACAAAGCGAAACGTGGGCAGTAATGGCGACTTGACCTGCTTTTTCCGACACCTGGGTCATCGACATAATGACCGTAGGCACTCCAGTAACCTATACTGGAGGTTTATGTAAAGGACACTTTATTAGAGGTGAGCCCATGTGGGAACGGCAATGGCTTAAAGGCACAGTGTTGTACTGTAAAAAAAACAAAAAAAAAACAGACGAGAGTCGTGTCCGGAGCGAACGCCGCATGGAAGCTGTGTGGGCTGTAAGACGAGGAGCTCACGTGAATCCCCCTGCAGAGCCCCGACCTCTTGACCTGCGCGAGCATGTGGCCTGTTTCTGTGAACAGGGCGATCTGTGATTAACCGTCCCGGAAAGGCACTTTCCTGCAGGCCACTAGCTGCGTTGTGGGAAGCAAAGTGGTAAAAAAAAAAATGCCTTGTGGATATGGTTCAAAGTCAACGGGCAGCTATTTCTCACTATTTAACCAATTGATCGAATGTAAAACTAATGACGTTACATGAGGCATGCGCTGCATGTTAATCAAATATAATTTTACCAGAGGCATTTGTGGCAGAATGTTCTTGTTTTCATGAGTCAGTGACATGACGAGGAGTCTCTGTTCATTAGTTTCTTCTACCCCCATCTCTACATATCAAACTCAATTTTAGTGGGTAACACACTCGCCATATGCACCACATTCAAATGCACGGGTTCAAATCCCACTTACTACCATCATGTCCCCCGAGCAAGACACATAACCCTGAGTGTCTCCAGGAGGGGACTGTCCCTGTTACTACTGATTTTAAGTTGCTCTGGATAAGGGCGTCTGATAAATGCCATAAATGTAAATGTATGATATTCCGTGAAATGCTTTAGCAACTGCAACCGACCACAGTATTGCAAATATTGCAAGTATACATATCGTCATTACTACCACTTTAGGTTTTTAATCATTAATATTTGTGCATTTTACGCACTACTGTACAATATAAAATGCTCCAGAAACGGGTAATAACGGAGTGACGGGGCGGAGAAGCGGGCGGCGCTGCCGTGTGGGCCACATGGTCCCTCACGTGTCCTGGCGCGTCGCGGCTCCGCTTCATTCATCGCCTGTCCGGGCTCGACGGCGTGCCGAGCTCCCACGATACGCGGGACGATGCGGCGCACAAGAACGGCGAATTTCATCGGTCGTTAAACGAAGATTGTCGCACGGCGAGTGGGGCAGGCGACGGTGAGGACATTTCAACAAGGCATTCAATGAGGATTATCCTCCGTCCGCAGACACGTCCGCAGGGTGCTGGGCGCTCGAAAATGATTCTAGTCGCAACGACGCAACTTTGACGGCAGGCGTTAGTTACACTATCCTGCTCACTAGTTACGAATTACTAGTAACTACTAAACTCGGCGCCGAGGCAGCGCCCCCTGCTGGCGACATCAGGGAACGAACAGCGCGGCTCCGGTCTGTGGGCAGACTCGATTCAAAGAGCCGAGTCTTTGGATCTCTCAGCCTCGAATGCGGTTCGTTTAGCCTGGGAAATCCGTTTTTAACACACGTTATAATCGAAATCGCCCTCTCTTTGTACACTGATACAATTATGGCGGTAATTGCAGTTTTTTTTATTGAAATTGCAGAGAATCGGTTCGAGCGGACTCGTTCGCGTAGAACCGACACCGCGGTCCTGTTGATAAAGGAGCTTGAATGGCGGCCGAGTCGCGGAGCGCGGATGCGGCGGCGAGCGGACATTAAATGACGCGGACGAGGACGGTAAGTCGACGGCGTTCGCCCGTGACACGAATAGGGTAGAAAATTAGAAACGCCGTTCGGGGAAACGCGGCCCCGTCGCCGGGGCGGAAACAATGGAGCTTTTGTGCCCGAGCGCGGCTCTTTGTTCCGGCTACCGGGACAATCCTGCCGCCCTCGCCGTAAACCGCGCCGTCGTTGTGGCCCGCGACGGCTCTCCGGTGTCGGTAATACCGATGTATACTGGATGTACGCGTCGGGGCGAGGGTAGCTTGCGCGCATTTTCATTTTGTTTTTCTATTCATCGCGGCCGAAGCTAAGCTAACCGAGCCGCGGCTAACGGCTAGCCCGGCTGTGCGCGGATATTCTCCCCCGCGATCTTTTTATTCCTGCTTCTTCTCGTCGTTCTGTCTCCGGTCGAGAGTTCTCCGGTTTTTCTTTTTCGGAGACGTGTGTGTATGTATATTTGAGTGATATTGTCCCTGATATTGAGCAATATTGTCCCTATGCCGAATTTCGAAAAGCCTTTTTTCGTTTTATTTTTATTAATGTTTTTTTTTTTTTTTTTGGTTCTTGTAGCAGCACGAAGCGGCCGGTTTTCTTCGTAAAATTCGACTTCCGCCGCCGCCGTGTTGCAACGTGGCCGGAACGAGTCGATCCTGGCCGGTTCGCTTCAGGACGAAAAACTAAAAAAAAAAAAAAAAAAGTGAAATGATGTTAATGTCTCGGCCTGGATAATAATAATTATTTTTTTATTATTATATATGTCTATATCGGTGTTTGAAACTTCCGGAAGTGTTTATTGAACCCCTGTGCTTGTGTTTCCAGGTTACCCCAATGTAAGATGGAGGATAGTTTTGACTGCGACTGTGGCGAGCTTGAGCCACCTGATCACTGAGGGTTAGGAAGAAGCCTCCAGGCCACCGTCGGTGCCACCCTGCACGCCTCGGGACGATGGTGCTCAGGACCGGTCGTACACTGAATGTATCTGCACTGTGAGGATGGTCTCCGACGCTTTTTGAAAGTCCGTTCCGTTGTAGACGTCCGTTCGAGAGCCGCCGCCCCAAGGAGAGCTGTACCTTGGTGAACGATGACAACGCGTTGCGGCTGCGTGTCGAGGAGCGTCCTCGCCTCTCGGCTCGTCTGACGCTGAGGGCAGCGCGGGGGTAACGGGCGTCTGGTTAACCGAAAAACGCGGAGCCGGCATCGCACTAGTCCGGCGTTTCATATCGAGTTCCCCTTCGCCTTGGAAAATGGCAGAGAAGTTTGAAAGCCTGATGAACATTCACGGCTTCGATCTGGGCCCGCGTTACGTGGACCTGAAGCCGCTGGGCTACGGCGGGAACGGCCTGGTCTTCTCCGCCGTGGACATGGACTGCGACAAGAGGGTGGCCGTGAAAAAGATCGTGCTCACCGACCCCCAGAGTGTGAAGCACGCCCTGCGGGAGATCAAGATCATCCGGCGCCTGGACCACGACAACATCGTCAAGGTGTTCGAGACCCTGGGCCCCAGCGGCCGGCGGCTGACCGAGGACGCCGGCTCCCTGGCGGAGGTCAACTCGGTCTACATCGTCCAGGAGTACATGGAGACGGACCTGTGCAAGCTGCTGGAGCAGGGGCTCCTCTCCGAGGGCCACGCCCGCCTGTTCATGTACCAGCTGCTGCGGGGCCTGAAGTACATCCACTCGGCCAACGTCCTGCACCGGGACCTCAAGCCCGCCAACCTGTTCGTCAACACCGAGGACCTCGTGCTGAAGATCGGGGACTTTGGCCTGGCGCGCATCATGGACCCGCACTACTCCCACAAGGTGAGCGCGCCTTTCCATTTTCCCGGGGCGTGCCGGGACGTTCCCGTTGGCGGTCGGGTGGTGGATTAGTCGCGGCTCGGCCCCCGGCGGTCGGCCGTAAAGAGCCGGCTGTTTCTAGGTGCGCGTGTTCGGCCGGGGGAGCCGGCCGCAGCCGAGCCGCAGTGCGGCCTTTGATGGATGGTCCGTCCGCGGCGGAGCGGCGTCATTATTCAGGAGAACCCTGTTGCGGCGCCCGCCCCCTAAAATAAACTCTCTTACACTCGATATACGGACTCTTTTTATCAAATATATATTCTGAGAGAGAATAAATCTGGATTGTATTATTATTGGATTTTTATTTATTTATTTTTATATATAGAAATGTCCATTTGTTAAAGTAACGAGCTTTAATTTATGGTCCTCGTTCATGCCTGATGATGCAAGTTTGTTTTTGTTTTTTGTTTTTTTTTTAATATATATATAGAAATGTCCATTTGTTAAAGTAACAAGCTTTAATTTATGGTCCTCGTTTATGCCTGATGATTCAAGTTTTTTTTTTTTTTTTTTTTTTTTTTTTTTTTGTAATGACGCAACCGCCCCCGTGAACTTCCCGTTTCACCGGCGTCAGCGCTTCTGTGCCCCACCGCGTCAGCAGTTGGGCGGCCGCCGTGGCCCGTCTCCCCCCCCACCCCCCCCCCCCCCCCCCCCCCCCCCCCCCCCCTCAAGGCCGTCTCTATTTTTCTGGCCGCACAGCTGCGTCTGTGCTCTGTAGGGACGGTGGGGGGGGGGTCACACGTCTCAATGGGCCGAGTTGCGAGTTACGGCTGAATGTGACACTGTCGGAGCTAAATAAAGCCGCTTCGGTCACCCCACACCCGCTGGTTGCCGTGTTTCCTGAGGACAGACGTGGCCAGGGAGGGGCTTAATGTGGCGAGAAAACACGCCACGCGGCTTTGTCTGAGTGTTCGCCGGCACGCTAATGATTTACCGGCGGCCGGTCCCACCGGCAGGTGCCCGTCCGCCCGCGTGTTGTTCTCCGAAGTCCGCGTCGGGCGCTGCAGGCCCAGGCGCCTCGGCCCTCGTGGCCTCTCGCGGGCCCGGTGGCATTTGCTCGCGGTTAAATGCGGCGTGGTGAGCTCAGGGGAGTCCTGAACTGAAAACGAGCCAGCGTGCGTGTATCTTCTCGTCAGGTCCGCAACGATCACATGTAGATTTCATGGTTTTAAAAAATAAAGTACAATGATCGTTTTATCATGGAATTACATACATTTACGGCATTCACCAGACGACCTTATCCAGAGCGACTTACAACCTGTATTTACAGGGACAGTCCCCCCCTGGAGACACTCAGGGTTAAGTGTCTTGCTCAGGGACACGATGGTAGTAAGTGGGGTTTGAACCCGGGTCTTCTGGTTCATATGCTGTGTGTTACACGGCTAGGCTACTACCATGGCCTCCACACCATGTGCTTTAAGCAACTTAGAATGATACCGTTGTAGTTCTTTTGTTATTTATGCCATTTCAGTTTATTATTGCTAATAATCCACCCCCAACAGAGTCACGTGATCAGAACAGGAGGCGAGCCAACAGAAACGTGGAAATAATCTGACTAATCGGAAAAATAATCGACAGATTTGCAAACCACTAAAGATAATTGTTAAAAGCAGCCCTTCTATACGAAACGCTACGTTGAACCGGCTTTTACTACGTGATCCTTGCCACAAAGCATCTGCGCCGGTTTAAAAATAAACCGGCGTGCCACGCGCTTTTCCAGCGAAATCCAGCCACTTGCCCCCAGCTGCCGGTGGCATGTGGGTTTTGAAGCTCTGGCATATGATGGACGTGGCGCTGGCCGTTCCAAACCGCTTTGCCTCCAGGGGATTACAGCGTACGGGCGACTCCCTCGGCGTACGCCGGACGCCACGGGCCCGCTGCTCTCAGGAAATGACGAGGCGTGTGATGAGGCGTTTACTCGGGAACCGGGCGGAGATCGCTTCCTTGGTCAGCGGGCCAAAAATAACAGCTGTGTTCGGTGTGTGATGAAAATCAGTTCTTCCTGGGAATTCTGGGACACTGAGTAGGTTTCAAAGTAGTTTTCACATTTCGACCCACATTGTCAAGCTCTGAAGTTACACTAATGAGGTAAAACGATCGTATTTCCTCCTAGCAGTCAAACCCACTTTCTGGTGCTCTGATCAGCCTCTTTTTGGGTTGGGGGGGATGGTGGGTGCGTCCACTTGTAGGTTAAATGGTGAGATGGATGATCCTGCAACACTGTGGGCTTGGCCTGCAACAAACAACTGTTTTGATCGTCGATTAGTCATTGCCTTTTAATCGATTAGTCATCAACTAGTCAGATAAAAAATGATATGCTCCAATCAGTTTCTACATTTTAGCATAAGGTTATTTCCAGTAAGTGGGAAATAATAAAGACAAGAAATACAAAATGGATATTTTAATCACAGATTATTCATATTTAGGAAGAACGCCCTTCATTTCCCGTCCACCATCCGAGAGGGTCTTCCTTTTTGCAAATGGTAGTTTCTGTGAAGAACTTCCTGTCTCACCATTTCGATGTTGCAAATAAGGTTTTATTTCATCGTTACCCCGGACTTCAGAGGTGGTATCTGATTTGTGGCCACCATTCTTCTACGTGTCGCTGAATGTTATGGCGACTCTCGCCAGAGTCTGGTATATTGCAGACATCCAAAGGAAACTAGAGCAAGCCAACAAGAACGCGCAGAATGAGAGCGCGAGAACGTGTGTGTGTATGGTAACGTCCCTGAAATTGGAGGTTGCGGGTTCGGATGTCTGTGCATTGCTGCACTCTATTGGAAGGCGATAGCACTGCACAGGTAGAAAGGAAGGAAAATGTTCGGCTGGAGAGCAATTTTCCGCCGCGCCCAGCCAAGAGCTGAACATTGATCGACTTTTCACGTTGTGACTCGCTGACATACGTTCAATAGAAACAAAGCGTTGAGGCGGACTTTGAAACCAAGATGGAGGCGGGGTTGATTTGAAGCGATATAATTCACCTGGGTCACCTTAAGACCCTGTTTTTTCCTAAATTCTGTTGATTTGCATTGTCATTCTTCAAACAAATGCAATATGACTATTCCCATTTAGTCACTGTTCAGCAAAGTGCTTGGGTATTTCCTGTTTACTTTTGTAAACCATTTACATGTAAATAATATGTGAATTTCATTCACAGAAACATTTCCCAATATTACACATTCTTCTGTTTTGTAAAATAAAAGTGCGTCACATTTAAAATCAACATAGAAAAATGTATCACATAAACAATACAATACAAAAAACGTTGTGCCAACTGATAACCATGATAATCGAACTACGCCGATCGGGCAAGTGGCCCGGATCCGACATGGACCGCCCAATCGCCATCGCCGGCTGCACGTTTACATTTGCTTTGTTGTGTGAACGTCCCGCCTCAACGGGACTGTGTAGCGAACTGCGGTGGCCGGAAACTGATTCCGTTTTATTTGTTGGACTCCGCGAGTGCCTTTCATGGCTGTCCTCTGCAGGGGACACATTTCATTGAGTGTCACCATGTGCTGTACTTGCGATGCATGACACTGACTTTCACTTTGTGGTGTTGTGAGGCATGTTAACCCCACCCCAATCAGTAGTGACCGGGACGGTCCCCCCCGGAGACACTCAGGGTTAAGTGTCTTGCTCAGGGACACAATGGTAGTAAGTGGGGTTTGAACCTGGGTCTTCTGATTCATAGGCGAGTGTGTTACCCACTAGGCTACTACCACCGATTCGTTTGGTCTGGAATCGGCTACACTACATTTAGAAATGCACCCGGTGACCTTTACGTGTCGGGTTTGTAGAGGAGGGATTTTGCCGTTATTGGTCTAAAACGTCGTCACACTGTTTCATGCCGATCTGTGCACCCAGTGCCCTTTCTGCAGAGCATGGACCCTGGAAAATGTTGACCCGCGAAGTGCAGAATGGTGTCACTGATCCGTCTGTCTGGCGTTGTGGGTCTGCGGCGAGGGGGGATTATCTTGTGCAGTGAAGCGGCCATGGGAGCTGCTGACAAAGGAGTCACGTGTCTCATAGACCCGCCGTGCGTGCTGCACTCGCCGGAAAGCACCGGAACTCTAGTCAGATGTTCCACGCCTTCAGGGTTAGGTTGGGACTGGAAGATCACAGGTACAGATGAGAGGGGCCCATTCTTGAATAAGTATTTGGACGACCTGAACATGTATACCTGGATCTGCTTTCTCCTGTTCTGATAGGTGGTAATATTACATCCATACAGAGACATCAATGTTTTTGTATACAAATTTAGTCCAACCTCCACTCCTGTAGATGGCGCTGTACAGCTGGGTATTTTTGAATTTCTGCTTGGCATTGATCACGATATATTGACCCATGTGTCTCGATGCGTATCGTTAGATCCTAGCCAGTACACGCCCCTAGTTTCTAACTTGACACCCTGCGAGGATAACGTCACCTTTGTCTCCCTGCTTTGTGCTGCAGCACGCGTCTAACGCATTTATGTACGTTGAGATTTGTGGTCCTAATGTAAACCTTTTGGGTTCCCACTATGGACCCAGGCCTATTGTGGCTATTGACATCCTTTTTACGTTCCAGGGACACCTCTCCGAAGGTTTGGTCACAAAATGGTACCGGTCCCCTCGACTGCTGCTGTCCCCCAACAACTACACCAAAGCGATCGATATGTGGGCGGCTGGTTGCATCTTTGCCGAGATGCTGACTGGGAAGACCCTCTTTGCAGGTCAGTTTTCACACTCCTCCTCCTCATCTTCCTCACCCAACCTGCTAAACAAGGCTGGCTGGGTGAGGAGCTGAGGAGTCTCCAAAGTGGGCCACAGATTCTCCCATTTGTTCCTCTCTTGTTTCGGGAGAACTAGGACTCCTCCTAAAGTTTCAATTACGGTGCGGCAAACAAACTGGCAAGTGGGTCAGTACTTGTGCAGTTTATAGGTGTGTCACCAAAGTGAAGCTGCACGTTGTACACCCAGTGCTTGCCAGAAGTAATACGTGATCTGTCAGGAGGCCTACTGGTGCGTCGTGTTCCAATTTATTTTTGTATTTCGTTAAGGTCAAATCGTCCGATTTAGGTCATTTTCTTTACTATGTAATTCATGAACTTCTCGCCCCGGGTTGTGACCCCGGTGTCTTCTTTTGGCTGGTCCAGGTGCCCACGAGCTGGAGCAGATGCAGTTGATACTCGAGTCCATTCCCGTAATCCACGAAGAAGACCGGCAAGAGCTCGAGAGCGTAATTCCCGTCTTCATCAAGAGCGACATGTCTGTGCCCCAGACCCCCCTCGCCAAGCTGCTGCCGGGCGTCAGTGCTGAAGGTCGGCCATGAGTACCTTTCATGAGGTATTTCATAAGGCTTCGAACTCTGTCCTCACGTCCTTTTCTCTCTTGTCACCGACAGCCCTTGACTTCTTGGAGAAAATCTTGACCTTCAACCCAATGGACCGACTAACAGCGGAGGAAGCCCTGGCCCATCCCTACATGAGCGACTACTCCTTCCCTCTGGATGAGCCCATTTCCAGCCACCCATTCCACATAGAGGACGAGGTGGATGACATCCTCCTGATGGACGAGAGCCACAGTCACGTCTACAACTGGGACAGGTGGGTGGTGCAGCAGTGTGTATTAAACGCAGCAGGTGAAGCCCCCAGAGAGTTGAACCTCACGTTCCTGCCTTCCAGGTACCATGAAAGCCAGTTCTCTGAACAAGACTGGCACCTTCACAGCACCCACGAGGCTGACGAGGTCCAGCGCGACCCCCGCGCCATGTCCGACGTCACCGACGAGGAGGAGGTGCAGGTAGATCCCCGGAAGTACATGGACGGAGACCGGGAGAAGTTCTTGGACGATCCCTCCTTCGAGCGCTCGTGGCAGCACGAGGACCACCACGAGAACAAGTACTGCGACCTGGAGTGTAGCTACACGTGCAACTACAAGGCGGTGTCTCCTTTGTACCTTGATAACCTCATCTGGCGAGAGAGTGAGGTCAACCACTACTACGAGCCCAAGCTCATCATCGACCTGTCCAACTGGAAGGAGCAGCAGAGCAAGGAGAAGATGGACAAGAAGGGAAAGAGCAAGTGTGAGAAGAACGGGCTGGTCAAGGCCCAGATTGCCTTGAAGGAAGCCTCCCACAACCAGGGCTCCGAGAAGGACCGTGAGCAGGAGAAGAATCAGAACCCGAGCCAGGGCTTCGATTTTGACTCCTTCATCGCCGGCACCATCAAGCTCAGTCTCCAGCCCGAGCCTGCCGAGGTGGGCCTGCTCAACGAGCTCAACAGCTCCGTCTCCCAGCTGGAGACCAGGAGTTCCATGTCCAAGTCTGTCAGCCAGGAGAAGGAGGAGAAGTGCCTGGTCAACCTGGCCCAACTTGAAGGTCGGGCACCCAACCCTTGGGAGAGCTTCGGAGACAACGTAGACACGCCGGGCGAGGAGTGCTGCCTGATCGACGAGGCCTGCTGGGACGCCCAGAAGGAGACCAGCTACACCAGTTACCTGGACCGCCTCTTCAGCAAGAAGGAGGAGGCGGTGGAGGTGCAGGATGGCGATCCGGTGGAGGTCAACGCGATGGACGAGGGCTTCCTGGCCAGGAGCGGCGAGCTGATGTTGAACGTGCAGCTGGCCCTGCCTGGCTTCGACAGCGCCGCTGACTTGCCTCTGAGGTCCATTCAGGCCACGTTGTCTCCTTCCACCGTCAAATGTTCGCCCCAGATCGCCCACAAGACCTACAGCAGCATCTTCAAGCATCTGAATTAAAGTCCCCAGTGCGACACTTCATTTCTTCTTTTTTTTTTTTTTTTTTTTTAACTTCAATCACACTTTTTCATGTGTTCATGAGTATTCATTTTTTTAAATTATGAGTTTGCATAAGTTCATGTATTTTTGGAACAGGTCAGATAACGGTCTGGAATACTTATTTGACATTTTTTATTATTATTATTATTAGAAATATTTTTAACCGGCACGTCATTTGCACACAGTGTACTGTAGATTCACGAGATGGCGGGGGAGGTGTAGTTGGTGCTAAGAGGGGGGCTGCGAGCAGGAGGACCGTGAGGAAACATGCACTAATAGACCATGGGAGACGCTGTCACTGACATCACGACCTTCGACCTGAGGAATGACCTTTAGAGGGAGGCGAGGGTTTTTTTTTTTTTTTTTTTTTCTTGCATTGCTTCAACTTTTAAGTTTCCAGTTCAGTTTTAAATTAAGGTTATTTATGTACTTTCGAACGTTTCTCCCAAATTTTTCGTTCTATGAGATTTGGTTTGACATGATGCCAGCAGCAACCATTCAATGTAGAACTTTGTAAATGTGTTATCTACCTCAAGGTAACAGCAGAAAGTAGACACTCGGAGCCGCACTAGTGCTTTAGTTCATCCTCATACCATTCGGTGCATAGTGACCTACCTTGGTTTTTTTTTTTTTTTTTTCTTTTATTACATTTGCCATAGTGTAGTGTTACGATCATTATTTATTTTTAGGAGATGTGAGATATTTATTTAAAAAAGAGAGAGAGAGAGCGATGTAAATTCAATGTGACCGTTGGAAAACCGAGGCATTGGACTTCCATTTTCGTTTTGGCACTATGGTATGTATTCATTTTTAACGGTAGGATGCAGATTTGTTGGCTTAACGTGTTTGAGTTGCGATGCTTTCTGGGTTTTTTTTTTTTTTTTCCTCTCCTTTTTATCATCCGTTTCCTTAAGGAAGTCCACTTTTTTAATTTATAGGTGCTGTTTGTCTTGCAAAAGGAAAAATGAGATTTGGAATTTAAAAAGCGCCTAAAAGTCTTAAGTTTTATATGTAGTGTCTGTGTTTAAATCGTGCATGAAAGAACCAGCAGAAGGTACATTTAAAACCAAGTTAATGGTGAAGTATGTAATTACATCATTCATTTTATTTTTAATTGTATGTTTTTATTGAATTTTATTTTTTTTCCCTCCTCCAGGCAAGCATGAGTAATTTAGGTTTAGGTGTAGCATGTAGAATTATTATTATTATAATTTTTTTTTTTTGCCTTTAAGAACTGGTACTCCATTCTGTTATTGGTTTCCCTGTTATAAGGACAGAAAATGAATAAAATGGGCAGCAAATAAGTTCTTTTTTACTTCAGTTTTTTTTTTTTTTTTTTTGGGGGGGTGGAACCAGTAAATCGGACCACGTTTTTGGAACTGTAGGCTAAGGCCACCGGAATACGAACGCAGTGGGGATGCCGCCGACCTTCGGTAGCCTGGATAAACGGAATACCTGGACCGGGTCCAGCGCGGCCCCGGGCCGGGCTGAAAGCAGATAGCCGCGGCGGCGATGATGTGCACGTCCCAGCACATTGCGGTCACGTAGGCAGGCCACTCGAACCCAACGTGCGGCGCAGTCAACGAGTAAACCGCAAGGAAGCTAATGGCAGTTAATGGTTAGCTGACGTTGCGTGGTTGCGTACTGAATAAACTGCTGGCCTGATTTTGCCCGTTTTTGCAGTAAATAGTCTGGGTTTTTTGGGGTGTTTAATGAGGCAATTAGTAGAGTAAACGCCACAACGGAGTTCCTTATTACCATTTGCACAACGTTTATTAGAATTGATATTGATCATTATGAATTACATGCATGAAAAATGGATGGTTTAACGCCGGACCCCTTCATAGCTTGCTGACCGGAGCAGATGACCAGGAAGTGGCGCTGGGCCACCGGCGGCGTTGACTGGTGATAGAAATGCAAGTCTGGTCCATGGAATCGCCACCTCACGCCTTCCTGGCTGTTCTGCAGGCGTCTTGGCAGCAGACACCACAGGACGCAGGTCTCATTGTTCTGGTGGCATGAAGGGGACCTGCTCTGCTTGTCCGGTGGTTTTTACTGGTGAGGCCGACTTGTGAGACGCCTCTATAGCAGCCTCTCAGCCGGCTGGATCAGATGTCCTCCCGTCATGCCTGGACCTTTTCTCGGTGACGTGACACCATGTCAACACGGCCCCCCAGCAGCGAAAAAACAAATAACGCACAGGACGCCCCATTAGAGTGTCACCCAAACACAGTCCAGTGTGGCCCTAAAAATACGCACCCATGTCACCGGGCGACCGCGGATAAGCTGCTCCTGAGGCTCCGGTCAGCTGACGGCGGCTTATTGGCGCGCCGGCTAATTCAAGGTCGCCATTGTCCTCCGTCCAGAAAGGACCAATTAAAGCGCAACGCCGGGTTTTACTGCGCGCTGGTACGTCGCTCCATAGGAAATAATAAACCAAACCCCATAAATGCTTAACGCTTCTCGGAAGCTTGGGCCACGCCTGCCTGGTTTTGATCCACGAAATATCTTCGTGCCATAAACGACAAGCACGTACTTCACCTTTTATTGTTCTTTTCTGGAAATGTTTTGTTGGTGTTTTGTGGGGAGCAGGAGGTAAAAAGGGGGCCCCCCCACATCCGGAGGAAGGTGTCAGGGGTGGTAGTGGCCTAGCGGGTAACACACTCGACTGTGAACCAGAAGACCCGGGTTCAAATCCCACTTACTACCTACCATCGTGTCCCTGAGCAAGACACTTAACCCTGAGTGTCTCCAGGGGGGGACTGTCCCTGTAACTACTGATTGTAAGTCGCTCTGGATAAGGGCGTCTGGTAAATGTTTCTCCGATGTTACTCCATGACGGTAGGTCCGGTAGGTCCAGGTCGTGTGACCTTGTGGATTGTTATGCGAGCGCGACTCGTGGTATAAAGCAGGCAGGGACGCTTCTCCCGTTTTGCTCGATAGAAATAGACTTCCATGGAAGTGGGAGGCGGGATGGGTGACCGCGTGCCGGCATTTCTGAATGTATTATTAGACGTGAGATTTTGTTGTCGTGGGTCCAGCGTGCAACGCCGAAGTTCCGACGTAATTTTCCATAATCACGTGTTTAAAGCCAAATGCAATAATTCGCGGTTTATTTTTTGCGGGACGCATCGGCCGCATGGTGCCGCGGCGGGCAGCACCGTAGTCTCCTCCCGCCCTCTACAGGCCTGGGGTCAGCGTCCACAGGCCTGACGAAGCACGGTGTAACTTTTAAACGTGTGTTTTCACGTTCAAATCACACAGATACAAGCATCTGCAGAGAAACGTTGACTGCATTACGGTGACGGGTCTCTGATCTCAATACCATCAACAGTCTTTGGACTTTCTGTCCACAGCCTGCAGGGACCAGGTTAACGGTGTTTATTCACTTTGAAACATTCGCAGCCCTTTCTTTCATTTCATCATTTAAATTCCACTCAAATCCAGTCCAGGCTTTTGTTCTGGTCTCAGCACAGAATCCACCAGGACGAACATAAAACCCGGACTGTCCATTTACGATTCTCCATAATGATGAATAAGGATCGATTTAAATCCCTTTATTATCTACAATATGACTCTGCGGCGGAAGTAACGATTGAGCTGCAGAACGTATTGTTGCATTACAGCAACAAAATTCTTTTACCGTCCCTTACCGCACGACATTCCCATCTCAGCACTGACGCGGTGCACTGCCGAGGAATGCTGGGAAATGTTTCAGAAGCGGCGTGCTTGTATTTTAATGTACAGGGTGGGCCATTTATATGGCTCCACCTTAATAAAATGGGAATGGTTGGTGACATTGAACATATTTTATAAGTGGTCAGAAACTTGTAAATAACTCATGAAAGAATAAAGTTACTTTAAAAACAAGCACAGCACTGTTTTTCTTGTGAAATTACCAATAAATTTGATGTGTCACATGACCCTCTTCCTATTGAAAAAAACAAAAGTTGGATCCAAGATGGCCGACTTCAAAATGGCCACTATGGTCACCACCCATCTTGAAAAGTTTGCCCCCTCAAATATACTAATGTGCCACAAACAGGACGTTAATATCACCAACCATTCCCATTTTATTAAGGTGGATCCATATAAATGGCCCACCCTGTAGTTTGACGGTAATCAGTAGAAATAAACGGGAGCGAGGAGAGGAAGACGTCCTTAACAAGTGTGTGTTTGCAGTGTACAGGTCACAGAACCACGGCGGCTGTACACGGAACAATATCACATTAATGCAGTCGTAAAGGGACAACCTGTATACATCACGAACGAACACTATGAACAGAACAAGCTCTTCTCCGCGTGTGCCTGGATGGACCAAACCACTCATATTAATTGTTAAAATAAGTACAGTAATGCGGTGTCTTACGCACAGGGTTTTTTTCTTTTTTACATTTACAGTGTTTATCAGACGTCCTTATCCAGAGTGACTTACAATCAGTAGTTACAGGGACAGTCCCCCCCCTTGAGACACTCAGGGTTAAGGGTCCTGCTCAGGGACACGGTGGTAGTAAGTGGGGTTTGAACCTGGGTCTTCTGGTTCACAGGCAAGTGTGTTACCCCGCTAGGCTACCACCAGCCACTTTTTTTACATTTAAAATGATATATAACAAAACACACACTCTCCAGTCGAATCTCATTTACGGGCTGCGGGGTTGGAGGTACGAGGCTGATGGAGACCAGGTCTATCCGCTCGTCTCCATCACAGCGGACGAGCCGGGGTCAGGGCCGCCACCTGGCGACACAGACCTTTCCCAGCACGTGCCGGCCAAGGATTAAAAACCCAGGCGGAGATATCGGAATCCCTTTATTCTCGGATTATGGCAGACTTGATGCATACCAGTGCATGGATCAGTACTGTGTGTGGGGGGGGGGGGGGGGACCCTCTCACTTTCCCTGCGTGCTCCGGCCTTCGGGCAGAGACACCGTACACCGGATGCTTCCGCCGTCCCGTCACCACATTCATTCCACGATGACGGTAACAGGATGAAATGCTCTCTGCGGATTATTAGGTTTCCCCTGCTGGGACGGTGGTAAATAGCGAGAGTGAAGTGATCGTCATTGTGAGACACGGCAGCACAGCACACGGTGACACGTGTCCTCTGCATTTAACCGTCACCCTTGGTGATGCAGTGGGCAGCCATGACAGGCGCCCGGGGAGCAGCGTGTGGGGACGGTCCAACATCCATCTTGCAACCCTCTGCTCACTGGCAGTGGGGGCCTAGCGCGTTCGCGGTGCAGTGTTCCACCATGACAAAATCACTTCACCTTCATCAGCAGGCTCGAGGCGATCGCCTGACCTCCGGGGCGGTGTTTTTATCCAATCAGCTCGAGGGCCAGGAATGGCGCTCAAATGCGCCGCTCCTCACGAGGAACGTTGGTGTTTTCAGGATCTATTTTCCCGCGAGGCCGAAACGAGTTGAAATTCGGCGCCTGCAAATGACGCGGCTTAAAGATGAAATTCTGCATGTTGTGACCATTATTAAATCACGTCGACATCCAGGCGGCAGAAGGGTCCCTGGGACATCTGAACCAGCCTCCAACTTGCAACCCATCGCCCGGAGGAAGAGCTTGTATTGGCACGGCGCTTTGTTAAAGCCGGGGTCTGGGTGCCATTTTACTTCCTCCTGCCTCCGTAGGTCAATATTCATTACCCTGGGAACAAAAATACTGGATCAAACGCAGCAGAGAGAGGGGAAGAGAGGGGGTTTGCGCCCACTAGTGATGCCACAGCTACAGCACAACAGTGAACGAGGATCATAAATCCCCAAACGAACAAATTCCTCTAAATTTGATCACTCGTGATTACATACAGCGAATGCATCGCTTTTCCCACGTTTTGTTATGTTACAGCCTTATTCCAAAATGGATTAAAATCACATTTCTACAGACAATACCCAAGATGACATGGAGAGAAAAAAAATAAATAAATACATTTATTTGTAAAAAAATATTTATATACATATTAAAAAAAAAAAAAAGTATAATTCTGAGAAACACACAATCCATTTAGGAATAAGGTTGTAAAAACAAAATGTGCTGTGAATACTTTCCGGATGCACTGTATCGGAGAGTAAGATGAGACCTTGAGGACGTCCCAATGAAATAAAAAGTTGAATAATAAATAACATTGTCCAAATGAGACATTTTTTCACATTATTTTAGATTAGGAACTAAAAGCTGCAGCTGGTATCTTTTTATTACTTTCTTGCAGCAGATGTTTGCATGTCTTTGTATGGAGTGTAGATGTATATAAAGAGAGGGGGCATTGGGGAGCACGGTTACCTGGTTACATCCTCAGTGTGAAGAGCCGAGAACATCTGGTGACGGCCCCCTGGGGAACAGGCCGGGCTCTGTGCGCATCCAAGCTGATAACATCAGATCCCATCACAGCGTGCGCCATCAGTGCAGCACGTGGTTCGTGGCGCTTCCTCTCCAGATTGCAATCTGCTTCTGTCCCGACTGAAGATACCTTGTCTTGAAACATCTCAGATCCAAAATGTAAATCGTGCGGAGATATGCAAACGCGCGCAATCACCTCCGAACCCTGACAAATTCAGATAGGACCGTTTAAAAAGTGCAAATGCGAAGACCATGGTGAATCCCCAGAGCAGAATGAACCCAAAATGTTGATTATGTTCATACGTAGTTGCGTTTTTATAGGACAGGGGCGGTGGTGGCCTAGCGGTTCAGGACGGTCCCCACACACTGCTCCCATTAGCCCATTGAGACATACTGTATGGGATTTTTTTTTGGGCTACATAAGAAATAATGTTGATGTTGTTGCTCCCCGGGCGCCTGTCATGGTGCCCACTGCTCACCAAGGGCGATGGTTAAATACAGAGGACACGTTTCACCGTGCCACCGTGTGCTGTGCTGCAGCGTATCACAATGACAATCACTTCGCTTTCACTAAAACCTTCTGGGAACCATGGGGATGAAACGCATTAAGAAGGCATTTATGAAGGCCACCTCTCCCGGTGCAGAAGCCTCTTGACCACTTTTATCAGGTTCCTCAACACACAGTGGGTAACACACTCATCTATGAACCAGAAGACCCAGGTTCAAACCCCACTTACTACCATCGTGTCCCTGAGCAAGACACTGAACCCTGAGTGTCTCCAGGGGGGGACTGTCCCTGATTGTGAGTCGCTCTGGATAAGTAAATAAAATGTAAATAGTAAATAGAAGGATTCACGAATGGAGGCCCACACATTTCTTCACATCATGTTTCCTTGCTCTGCTCATCCCTGGTCAGATGTTTGCTCACATACTGCTCAAGCTGCTGCTCGTGGCCCCGCAGCAGATGGAGGAGCGTGAGCTCACGGGGGTGAAGTCACCACTTCCTGTCCGGTCTTGCGTGGGCCTGTTTTCAAACGGATGACGGGATTTTACGTTTTCCAGTAAAGCCCAGAAAACAGCTGACTCCACTTCGACCAAAAAAACAGGCCCGGCCCTGCGCGGCACATCAATCAGCTCAGAGCGGCGTTGATACCCCGTATCACCGTAATCCGCACCCGCCCCCCCGCCGCTGTTTTCATGCTGCTCCGTGGGAGGGGCCGCACAAACAGGAAGCGGGTCGGCGGGCGGGGAAATGAGGTCAGCCCCATTCAGCGCCGGCCTTTGTACCGGCCACACAGCGAGCCTTTTGTCCGTCGGCTGCGGGACGTTCTGCCGAAACCCTTCTGGCTCGGCGCGGTGGACATCCTGGATAAAAAGTAGGGCGGGCGATGTTACCCGGACCCAACGTCCCTGGGATCACGCCATTCAAATGCATTAAACGTATTTACGAGCTGAGCTACGGAAGACAGAGCTCGTGGTGCATGTTCACCGGGGCGTGGCGGGTGAGAAAAGAGGGTCTTTACCGAAGGTCCCGAGCAGCCACGGTGACACGGAGGTCCCCTTGATGACATTTGTACAGGACATTTACAGCATTTATCAGGCGCCCTTATCCAGAGCGACTTACAATCAGTATTTACAGGGACAGTCCCCCCCTGGAGCAACTCAGGGTTAAGTGTCTTGCTCAGGGACACAATGGTAGTATGTGGGATTCGAACCCGGGTCTTCTGGTTCATAGGCGAGTGTGTTACCCACTAGGCTACTACCACCCTGATGAGGGTACAGTCCCCACACGCCTGCCATGGCTGCCCGCTGCTCACAGACACTTTTACTAACGGCACGGTGTTAATAAACGGATCGGAATGCCGTTACTGCCCATCCAGCCCTTCTTAGTTTAAAAGGTCAGTCCCATCCTGGAAAAGTGCAGCGTCCATCGCTATACACCCCATCACCACTACTGGTGCAACACGTCCAAGTCTTCAGGAAGTGCTGCATTTAACCATCACCCTGAGTGAGCAGTGGGCAGCCATGACAGGCGCCCGGGGAGCAGTGTGTGGGGACGGTGCTTTGCTCGGTGGCACCTTGGCGGATCGGGATTCGAACCGGCAACCTTCTGATTACGGGGGCCGCTTACTTAACCGCTAGGCTACCACTGCCCCTATTTACATTATCCAGAGCGACTTACAATCAGTAGTTACAGGGACAGTCCCCCCTGGAGACACTCAGGGTTAAGTGTCTTGCTCAGGGACATGATGGTAGTAAGAGGGATTTGAACCTGGGTCTTCTGGTTCGTTACCCGCTAGGCTACTACCACCCACTTTACGCTTAATGCGCAACATCTGCTGCTTTTTTTTTTTATAATGGGATTGAGGTCAAAGACACATAATCTCTTGAAAATGCTCATGGATTAGGTGTCTGCTGTCGAAGCACGCGTTTGATTGAAGAGGAGGAGGAAGAGGGCTTGGTCCTTTGTCGTTGGTTCAGGTACGAAGATAAATCTGAGGAAGGGTGCAGCTGTTCGTGGAGAAGACTCCGCGCGGAGGATTAAAATCCCAGCAGCGCCAGGGACCGGGCTCCCCGCGGGCACGTATCCGACGGAAACATGAGCCGCCACGCCAGAGGGGAGGATGCCGGGTACAGCGCGTCCCAAACGCGCTTCTCTCCTCCCACAGGCCGGAGGAGAAATCTAAATCACTACAGACCCTGAAAAGGAGGAACAGGGACCACCCCGCAGCCCCGCCCCGCTTCCTACGTTCCCAGGGCCCAACTCTCTAAAAAGGAACGATGTGAGAAGGCAGCAGGAATGTCGGTGTGCTGATGACGCCACCCTGAGCGCCCGGGCTGTGATGCCAGTCGTGCTCCGCCATTGTTTCACGCAGAGTCCCGCCTCCCCCTCACCGGGACGTTGCCAATGGATCTTCCCACTCGAGTTCTATTGTTAGTGCGCGCCCACTGGGGGAGGAGGGGAAAAGAACAATAAAAACCCGCTTCCTGCAACGTACCAATTTAATGCCCTGGTGCTAAACTGGGCTTATTTACAGTCCGAGTGCTGACGTGTGAACAGAGGCTGCTGGTTTTAGGGCGACCTGCATGATTATGCCCAATATTTTAAGTCACCAGACAAATATATTTTTTTTGCTTTTATATCGGCCTTGTTGGTCCCCTAATACTGTAGCTTTTGGTCCTTTGATCCAGTCCCACAATGAGATTTCCCAGCATGCCCTGTTTTGGTGTCTGTAGCTTTAAAATGCTAATAAGGCGAGCGAAATTTGAAATAGAAATTTGTGCAATGATGTAATCAACGCCATCCACAAGCACAATGTTTGGTGCAGACAGGAAGTCCACTGGTTCTTCAGAGTCTTGCACGACTGACATTTGTGCTCATTTTTCCATCCAGTCACCGAGCAACTGCAATGCTTCACACGTTTGGGCAGCGGCAGCCTTTCTGGTAAGGAAACGAACCCGTATTCAGAAGATTCAAATCAGCAATCCTGAGTCGCCAAGGTGCCAGTGAGCAACACGCTGCTCCCTGGGCGCCTGTCATGGTGCCCACTGCTCACAAAGGGTGATGGTTAAATACAGAGGACACATCTCGTTGTGTGCACAGTGTGCTGTGCTGCAGTGTTTCACAATGACAATATCTTCACTTTTTGGAAGCCATGATGGTCAGTAGAGATGAAAGGGAAAGTGTGAAAGTGAAGTGATTGTCACACATGATACACAGCAGCACAGCACACAGTGCACACAGTGAAATCTGTCCTCTGCATTTAACCCATCATTTAACCCTGAGTGAGCAAGGGGAGCAGTGTGTGGGGACGGTGCTTTGCTTAGTGGCACCTCAGTGGCACCTTGGCAGATCGGGATTCGAACCAGCAACCTTCTGATTACGGGGCCGCTTCCTTCACCGCTAGGCCACCACTGCCCCATGTTGGATGAGAAACAGGAGGGAAGCTTCCCCCTTATGATGTCATAAGGGGACATTCCAGATTTGACAGGTGAAGCAGAATTGCCAAAGCTCTCTTTACACCAATCGCATTTCTAGCCACTGCAGGACCATAGACGGGCTTGGGGAACTCGTATTAATGTTAAATAATCTCACAAACTGAAATGTTCATAATTGGGGACCTTTAAATAGACAACAAGGCATCTGTGTGAGACGTATACTGAATTTCTTACACTTCGTAAACGAGTCAGTGTTCTAACTGGAGAGCATCAGAGGGACTAAACGTCTCGATAACCCAATGGGAACGGTCATTACTACCACAACAGTTTTACTGAGAGCCTACAATAAAAGTGGTTTCTGAGAACAGGATACAACTCAGCACATTTCATCTCGCTTCTCAGAAATGTACAGTGTAAAAGCAAAAGGAAGCATCAAAGCCCAGAGTCTTGTCCCGACAGGCCATCCTCCACCCCCATCTGGGCCAAGAGAGTCCCTGCACACAACAGACCCTGATCTCTGGGTGCCAACTGGGAACACATCAGTCCCATATGGAGGATGGTTGGATGGAGACGTTGGTGGCCCCAGCGGGGTGGGTGGAGTCTGGGAGCTTTTGATATGATGGTGGTTAGGGGGGGTCGATGTGGGCAGATATGTGGAACATCAAAGCCCTTCACATCAAGCCTTTTATTCCAGGCCTTATCTGAGCCAGAGACAGATGCTTTTAGAAGACTGCTAGACACCCCTGTCAAAAAACAAAGTCCCTTGAAAAAAAGAAGTCCCAGACAGCTTTAGCATTATAAACAACATTCAAGCAAATGCTAAAGAGGAGACATGCAAACGAGGGACTTTAGGATACCCCTTAGTGGAAAGGAGAAGTGAGAACTTGCAGTCATCTCGCTACCCGCTACGTAGGAGGACGCGGTCCATCAACAGAACTACACTGAAGGCTCACCACAGAATACCCCCCAAAACTCCATGACGTCATTGGACGTTCACCACACCTACCCCGTACCACGCAGCTCGGCGGGAAACCACGGGCGCTCTGAATCGAAAGGACGGGGAAGACAGATCAGACCGTGTTTATGCAACAGGCAAAGTGGGGTCAGGTGAAATGACGCGAATGTTCAGTTTACACACACACACACACACACACACACACACTGGGTGTTTACAAACATGGAAATAACAAAAGAAATTTAGAAATATGAAATATCTGTGAATGCTGGAGCTGGGTAAAATATTCTGATATCCAGTAGCGTGAACCATCCCGCAACAGAATATGATATCAGTGCACGACAGCCATGATATTAGATACGCCGCAGGACAGTTCTCTATGCAGTCATGGTATCTTTGAGGGCTTCCTTCAGATTAAAAAAAAAAAAAGAAATTACATATATTATTTTTTCAAATCATAAACCTCAGATTTTTCAACTAAAAATACACTGGACATCAGCAGATCTATGACATACTGTATGTGATTATGGGCTATATGATTAATAAATGTTGATTTATCAGAATATTTTGCTGTACACCAGCAAAAACTGATAATGTAAAATTTGCATTGAAACTTCAAGATTTCACAAAACTGACAGGGGGAGCAGAGTACGGATTTATTCCCATCATGCCCTCTGAAACATGGACACAGGTCGCACAGAGGCCGGAACCGTTACCGGATCGCCATCGATGTTCATGGACATCAAGCACAAATGTGTAATGGTAAGAACTTTTCTTTTATTAAGAAATAGTTAATAAATAAAAAGATGCAAAAATATAATGATTTTGTCAAATTTTGGGGCATTAACTTTGAAATTGTTCTTAAAATGGAAAATAAATATATTTTACAAACTAAATTGGTCATAGGCGGAACAGAATTCCCATTTCACAAGCTAGCACCAGACAAATAACCTTAATCGTAAGGAACCGCAAAAGAAAAGAACACGCGCACACAAAACGAGCATTTCTTTAAAATTGGGGAAAAAAAAGAAAGAGGTAAAAAACAAACAAAAAAAAAAACGGTGAAGAAAACTCACCAGGCGGCTATAGTACAGCTGTATAAATATAATATATTAATTTGCCTGGGTTCTTTCACATGGAACAAACAAAGCAAAAACACTCCGGTGTCGGAGGAAAGACGGTCTTGCGCTGCTTTTTACGGAATTAAACGCGGGGCGATTACAAAATAGAATTTGGACCGTAGAAAAAGATATGTGAATTTAACTCCAGAATATTCCAGAAGGCCATTTAGCAGTTCTTACAATCACCATGGATGTCATAATTGGGAAAAAAAATAATAAAAATTATTGTTGAGGGACAAGGTGTGCGGACCGACATTCACCCCGACGCCGGGACCTGCGACGGGCTCCTCTGAACACACGAACCGGATGAAATTTTAATGGCTGCTAAGAAACGTTATCCGGGGCGAGTTCAGCGCACGAGGAGAAAGGTTAGGCCCGCGATGCCCACGCCGGCCGCCGCGAACAGCGCCGTCTTCATGGACGACTCCTGGTTGACTTCTCTGGCCGCGCGGGAAAACTTACAGAAGCCCTCCTAGGAAACAGAAGAAAGGGGGGACACGCGTTAGCACGGGAAAAACCCACCACACCGCAAATCCCATTTCGGTCAGCATTTCACTGCGGCGGCCCGGCAACACACCCCGTCTGGGGTGGCTTCCCCTTTCGATCTGACTCCCGATCAGACGTTCGCGCGACCATTACGGGCGGTTTGATATTCCCACTCTTTATCGGCGCGCGGTAATTGCCGGAGAAAGTGTAGCGCGGCAATCAAAGGTCAAAACAAGTACAAACACGCGCTCGGGAGGCAGCTGCGCTCGGGAGGCCACCTGCACACAGCGGTTGAAAAGGAGCAGATGGTCCACATTATTCGCGTCGGCATTAATACAAACATCCACGTCTGCATTTACTGAAGCTTTGAACCGTGAACAACAAAAAGGAAGATAAATAATAAAGAAATATAATAAAACATTTTCAATGCACACGGCCGGCCCAAAACAGTATTTTTGGTGCTCTTTTCATTATCGACTATATAATTGAACAGGGAAATAAAGTTTGGTTGCAAATGAGGTGAGCGATAACTTAATAATAATAATAATAAGTTATGGAGCTACTAGAAAGAGCCGCACAACGAGTAAAAATGAATGTATGACTTCGCCGATCTCTCCGAATTTTGACGTGTGGGAGAAATCCAGTCGCGCAGACCGCGCGCATTCCTGACATTTTCTGGCTCCCGCCGGTGGACAGGGAGCCGCAGGAAGGTGTCTGCGACGCTGCACAACAAGGATATCATTTGGGTGGAATTGCGGGTGCGTGTTCAGCAAGTAAAGTGCCGCCTAACGCGATAGTTTGGCCCCCGGGACCGAACCTTTGACGGAATTCCCGATGCTTACCCAGCCCTCGTTCTCCATCAGCCAGTCACTCTTCTCCTCTCCCAAATAGTCGGCTACAGTTTTCGCTAAACTCTGGCAAAAGTCTCTGTCCTTGCCCCTGGAGAACAGTTCGGCGGCCAGCACGCCGGTGAAGGTGAAGAGGGACACCACCCGGCCCCAGTTCATCTTGCCGTCCCCCACCAGCTCCTCCATGACCCTCCTCAGGCTGTGGCTGGGGTCGGCGCCGCAGCTGCCCAGGAACGTCTGGGACAGGGCCTGGAACTTGGACCAGTGCTGCTGCTCCAGCTCCTTGGCCAGGTGTCGCATGGCTGCGGCCGACTCGCTGGGAGGTGTCCGTTGGGTCCCGCTGCAGAAGTCGATGTAGTCCTTCGCCAGCGCCATGGTCTCGCTCCAACAGGACATTTTCTTCTGCGGCGGGAGAACAGATCAACCCGTGACTGGCATGCAACAGAACCTCCGGGTCACACGGGCCTCATCTGGGTCTTCAACCTGAGTTATCCAGACGAGCTCCATTACCGACCCTGCACACGCTCAACAGCTCGGAAATTACACGGAAAATTCGGTTTGGGGCTAAACACTGACGGTCAGTCAAATAAATAAAAAAATATATATATATACACACAGTGGCAGAATAATACTAAAATAAAATTTAATGCAGAACAGCAATAGAATATATATATATATACACATTAAGAAAGCGTACTTTATTTTAGACCAGACTTGAGCTAAATACTGACTGTCATGCTAGTGTCGAACACAGAAATTAAACTGACAGAATAATAACAATTTGTGTTTAAATGCATAACGGCACCAAAATTGACATAAAATAGATGTACACACGTATATAAAATGAAATGGCATTTTAGTTAAACGGTGACTTTAGTCTGGGGATTTTTTGGATCGGCGAAGGAAAGCTGTCAGAAGCCGAACGGCGATTTTTCACCGCGTTAACGGGCCGAATTCCCCTACGAACACCCGACGGCGACGACGCGTCGTCCGACGCGCACGAAACGCACGTTTAAAGGGGTGAATTTCGCTCGAATTCGCCATCAATGACAGTCCGGGCGTAGGCTAGGCTAGGCTAAAGTACGCTAAGCTAGACACAAAGGATTCCTTTCACGGGGAAAGCGGCGCGGTGACGCGACAAGCGCGCCTCGCAACGCGGCTAACAGGCCGGCGGAGAGCGGCGGGGCGCGGCGGGGCACCCCGGGCGGCCGAGCCGCTTCCATCCGGCGTTTTCTTTTTTTTTTTTTTCCCCCCCCTCTCTCTTTAACGCGGAAAAGGCGCTCACCCTCCCAGCGACGTCAGACGGCGACGGCGGCGGCGGCTTCTCTGCACAGAAGGCGGAACTCGGCACACGGCAGCGCGCGCGCGCGGCCCCGTTATATACGCGCCGTGTGACGTCACGGCGCGACGGACCCACGCAGGGGGGACCGCGTCGCGCCGCTCCATTCACGGCCTACGGCCGCAACTTCCCCAGGCGACAACAGTCGTTTTCACTTCAGCTTTTTTTTTTTTTTTATATATTTTTATTTTTTTATTATTTCGGTACATCTGCGGCAATTACACAGCCGGTTACTTTAAATAACTAAAAAAAAAACAACAATTTATTATAAACAAATTACATAAATAATTCTATTTTCATCATTTTACAACACTCTATTCTTCACATTCTACTGAAACTTTACTGGAACAGGGCATAGGATATCAAGGTCAGCTCTCTGGTATTTAATAACACTGATATTTAAAGCAGGCAAATCTGAAGAACATACATTGTACAAGGTGTTCAGTTCGGGGGGATATGACTAATAATAATCGTACACAGCACACGTTACTGAATATACCAGGTGGTATAAATACCATAATAATGATTTTAACACTTTTAGATGGTGGCAGTTGCTGATATGTGCTGAGACTCCCCCAACCCGCGAAGAATACGCGTCCTAAGATCCTTTCTCGATGGGGTGCTGTCACGGTGTGCCACGCCTACATAAGTGATCAAACACTGACATCATCTGCTGCTGTCACAGGACACTTCAGGCCCAGATCTGAAAAAAAAAAAAAAAATTTGGTCAAGGCGCACAATGGAGATGCATCCTGACACGTTCATTCATAACAAAAAAAGGGAAGTGAAGGAAGTGAAAGGGCTTCTTCCTCACTACCATATAAGGGCATGTACAAAACGAGTTCCCACCCTCAGCGTGTTGTCCCACGACCCCGAGCAGAAGGCCGTTCCATCAGGAGACACGCGAACAGTGCTGACGCGGTTCTCGTGTCCAAAGAGGATCGACACCCTGCTTCCTTTAAGCACATCCCATACGTTGATTGTGTAATCATTATATCCAGCAAACAGCAGACGACCTGGGAAAATCAGGATTAAACACAAGTCATGTAGGAAAGAATGAAATAAATTGCAAATTGGATCTAACGAAATGTTAAAAGACAAAAAACAAGCGTTTGGAGGAAAATATAAACTATGACCATAATTTGACCCATTAAAAAACATGTCTGAAGTGGGTCATTGTCAGCTCTTAATAAATGAATATATGAATTTATACATGCACACATATTCTGTGCACACACACACACAGTACTGTGCAAAAGTCTTGGGCAGCAATACAATCCAGAGACAACAAAACCCCCGTTTATCTAAGCTTGCCCGAATGTCAAATATTGATCAAATATTGATTTATCTAAAGCATGTATTGCATGAAACATTGCATGAGACTCTGTACTCTGTACTCCTATTGTTCTCGGAGCAGCAATGAAAAAGTGAAGTGATTGTCATTGTGAAGAACAGCAAGCACAGCACACGGAAATTCATTCATTAGTGAACAGAGTTGAGACCGACACCCATTCCTTCCACGTATCAACATCAACACTTTAAGTTCTTAATGATTAATATTCGTGTTTTACACTTTTAGATAGTCCCTTCCTACTGTTGGAAATACGAGAAAAAAAAAAAAAAACTTCCATTAGCTTCACTGCTGACTTATTCTTTTACACAGAAGTGTGTAGGTGTGTGTGTGTGTGTGTGTGTGTGTATATATATATATATAATTTGTTTAATGTAAATCGAGGCCATTAAGGTGTTGGTGTCACAGGCGGGCAGTGCCACTGGGTTTTGTGGGTATTTTCCTCCCAGTGTGAGATTTCCCCTGGGCTGATTTTTGTGGGAGTTCTAGATTACACGTACAGAGACTAGTCATTTAATAAAAGACTCGTTTTCCTCTGGCTGACGTGCTGTCACATAATATAACGGATTAATAAAAATAATACATCATGAACCAGAGAGTAGGATGTGACGAAGAGGTGGCTGTAGACGGTAAGGGCCTCCCAGGTACGCCATCATCAGCAATCAGTCTGCAGGACAGAACCGAAGGTTTTATAATAATGACCAGTTACGGTAATGACAGGGACGACGTCAACAGAACAAGTTGCAATCGGCAGCTCGCGGCGTCTGTAATCAGCGAGAACAGGCATGACCTCCTTATCCCGAGCGGCCCGACCCCGTCCTCCTCCGCTCAGACGCAATCATGCGGCGTCGGGTCAGGACTCCGCCTCTGTTCTGCTGATGTGAGAAGTGGGTGCTTACTCAGTAGAAAAAATTAAAGGGCTGCGAAGGACAGCCCCTCGCCCGCCACATCCTGGACTGGCTCCTCCCCCTGCGCCCGCTTTACCGCAGATGTTCATTCTTACGGTAACGGCCAGTAAAGCTGACAGTTAAAACGTAGCTCTAACTAATAATTATTACTTTAATAAATACAGCATTCCTATGGTCATCAAACAATGTGGTGAGCCTGATGATAACAGTTCTTTATATAGATTATTACACACAAATTACATCAGGATATGAGATGCACGTTAATGGCGTGATTCATCATTATTTTATTTTATGACCATTAGTCAACAATTTAGTCATCATATATCAGAATAACTCGTATTTTATGGCCTTCTCCAAATGAAATGTTGAATTTTGTGAAAAATATCATTTATATAATTAATATCATAATAATAATTTATATATATAGAATTATATCATGATTTTTTCCCCACTGAGTCTGATGGCAAATGTGTAGTTTTCAACGTCATCAACGGCCAGTAGGAATGGATCAGGGTCAGAGCCACGTGTGGAGAGGTCCACCATCCCAACACCCCCAAACTCACCGCTCAAGGAGAAGTCCACGCTGGACGCCCCGAATATAATGCTGTCTTTGGAGTAAACGGCGACCTCGCGGTCGGCGCGCAAATCGAAGAGCCGACACTGTAAAACACAAACAAGGCGTGACCCCTGACCCTGAGATAGCGGGACACGAGTCACGGAAACAAACAGAAGAAATCGGTACAGCAAGACACACGTGGACGTCCAGCGAGCCGTAATCTCTCGTTATTGACCACATCACATGCACTCACCGTGGCGTCATCCGACCCCGAGGCGAACGCGTCACCGCTGGGATAGTACCTGCAGAGACAAACAGACACGTCTCTCCGGGCCAGAGTCCCCGTCCCACACATGGCAACTCCTCAGATCACTCACTCACTTGACGGTGTTGATATCGGACTCGTGGGTCTCGAAGGACTGGACGTTCTGTCCAGAGCGCATGTCCCAGATGTTGGCCTTCTTGTCACAGCCCTGTCAAATAAAGTCACCGACGTGTCACACGTCAGAAACGTGCGGCAATCGCCGGCAGACATTTAAAAAGGCGGCGAGCACAGACGAGCCGTTACCCCCGACACAAACGTGTTGCCCGTCTCAGAGGGAGCGAGGTCCAGGGAGAGGACATCTGCCGAGTGGCCGTGGAAGCTCTGCAGGAGCTGCCCGCTTTCTACGTCCCAGAGGGCACAGGTGCCATCACCGCTGGATGTCAGGAGCTAAAAATACACACACAAGCACACACACGCGACCTCAACAGAGTCCATCCGATCTGTAATATTCTCATTTGCCAGCAGGGGGCTGCTGGTGGCGCGTATTAATATAGAAAATATCATTAATAAATCCCGTCAGGCCATTTAAAGGTGCTAGTGGCCTAGCGGGTAACACACTCGCCTATGAACCAGAAGACCCAGGTTCAAACCCCACTTACTACCATCGTGTCCCCGAGCAGGACACTTAACCCTGAGTGTCTCCAGGGGGGACTGTCCCTGTAACTACTGATTGTAAGTCGCTCTGGATAAGGGCGTCTGGTAAATGCTGTAAATATAAAATATAAATTTAAACCCGCCGCACATTCCCGAAACGGGAACGGTATCGGGGTGGGAAGACAGAGAGGACAGCTAACGGATTTCATATTTTCCGCTGAAAAAGTAAAACCTGGTTTCTGTTAATCGTGTCCAGCTCGGAGGTTGATTTTTTTTCACCGCGATGTGGGCGACTCCGGCCCGTGTTTATACCAGCGCGGGACTGGGACTGGCTGACGCCGTTCGTATTGCATGGCAAAACGAAGCAGGAATTTATAGTACGTACAACAAGATGCTCCGACACACAACAAAAACAGCGTCTAAAAAAAGAAGTCGCCAAAATCCCCGAATCCACTCGTCGGCAGGGACAGGTGATTTCCCCGCTGCGGAGAAACCGTATTCTGCCGTCTGCCTTTCAAACGCACCAGGGACACAACCTTCATCCCTTAAAAAAAATAAAAAAAAGACAACACCCCAGGGCCACTGGCGCACACACAGGAAGCAGATAATGGGCTCCGAGATGATGGCTTCCACCGCGTCATTTAGAAACCCCCGACTCACTCCGAGGCGCGCTCATCTTACTACCATCGTGTCTCCAAGACACTGAACCCTGGTTGTCTCTGTCACTGCTGATTATGAGGCGCTCTGGATAAGGGCGGTAAACGCTGGTAACGCTGGTATGGGTGGTAGTGGCCTAGTGGGTAACACACTCGCCTATGAACCAGAAGACCCGGGTTCGAATCCCACTTACTACCATTGTGTCCCTGAGCAAGACACTTAACCCTGAGTGTCTCCAGGGGGACTGTCCCTGTAACTACTGATTGTAAGTCGCTCTGGATAAGGACGTCTGATAAATGCCGTAAATGTAAAATGTAAATGTAACGTAGAGACCCAAACCTGCGACCAATATAGTCGGCAATTCACCTAGTGCGCACGGGTCTGGCAAGGTGGGTTTCCTGGGGACAACCCGTGGGGACGGCTTGGAGGCGCTACCCACTGCGCCACCCCCATGCAGAGGAACCGGGCTGGGAAAACAACATCCCACGTCCAGGACTCTCGGCAGTATCGCGGCGTGACGTGACCACCACCGCAACAACAAATCCGGTTCCCCAGGTGACGCATCACTCCACATTCCTTGACGGCTGAATGTCACGGACGTGGCGTCCCCGACGGGCCCCGGTATCTGTGCGAGCTCCCAGGCCCGCTGCAATCTCGGAGCTCCTCAGCCAGCGGTGGCTGCGGCGCCTATAAATAGACGGACAATGGCGGCGCATTACATGGCGCCCGCCGCCCCGGTGAGGGGCTGTGAATTATTAAAGGCGCCGGCATCTCCAGCCCGGGCGTGGTAGGAGTCCGCGAGTGCTGTGGTAAATGCAAACCGCGCACCCACGGCATCCTTACAGCGTGGTAAAGACTGAGGGCAGCGGTGGCCTAGAGGTTAAGGAAGCGGCCCCGTAATCAGAAGGTTGCCGGTTCGAATCCCGATCTGCCAAGGTACCACTGAGGTGCCACTGAGCAAAGCACCGTCCCCACACACTGCTCCCCGGGCGCCTGTCATGGCTGCCCACTGCTCACTCAGGGTGATGGGTTAAATGCAGAGGACAAATTTCACTGTGTGCACCGTGTGCTGTGCTGCTGTGTATCACATGTGACCATCACTTCACTTTTTTTTTTTTTTTTTTTTTTTACTTGCGGACCGCACCTGCATGTCGGAGTTGGTGAAGGTGCAGGACGACAGGTAGTTGGTGTGCATGGCCACGGACTTCTTCTTGGCAGAGAGGTTCTCGTTTTTGTCCAGAGACAGCGGGTACACCGAGCACTTGTTGTCCAGGCCCCTGCGCGACATCAAAGAGTCGCACTTCACTCGCTTGACGGCAAACGCGGAAATCCTACGACCGCCAATGGACCCAATAGTTGAGGAGGACGGGACTCACCCGCAGGCCACGGCGCATCCAGAGGGGGCGTAGGCGCAGGCCATCACCCAGGTGCAGGGCATGGTCACCGCATGTTCCTGCAAAACATCAGGCTCAGGTGAGCGACGGTGTACGATCATAATAAGGTCCCCTATCATGAAAATGTGACTGTGAGATTATTTAACATTAATATGAGTTCCCAGAGCCTGTCTATGGCTAGAAATGGCGGTAGGTGTAAAGAGTGTCATTCTGCTTCACCGTTCAGAGAGCGGCAGCTCTCAGATATATGGAATCAGTCCCCTTATGATGTCATAAAGGGAAAGGTTACCTCCCCTTTTTCATGTTTTTCCTGCCCCTCCCCTAAAACATGATCTCCACCGACCGTGATGGCTTCAGAACGTGTGAAACGTTGCAGCCGCTCGGCGTTTGGATGTAAAAATGGGCACAAACCTATTTTTGTTTTGTTTTGTCACGCCAGACCATTAATAAGAGGCGGGTTCATTTTTTTTTTTTTTTTTGGAAAAACGGCGACACGAATTTCTGTCTTTGTGTTTGGTGATCGGTGTTGATGACGACATTTCTGCGAATGTCCCCTCAACTTCTACAGGCCGCTCTCCTCCTCGTCCCGCCTCTCTCCTCCTCATTAGCATTTAAAGCAACAGAGGGGATGCAAGGGTGAGGATTTATTTTACCTTGTTGGTTGTAAATGCGTCCCAGACAATAACTTTTCCGTCCTGCAAGAAAGCAAAAAAGACCAAATGAAATAAAAACTGAAGAACTGCACCAGTAAATAATTTGACGTCGGGGCGGGGGATCCATGGGACACCTGAGAAGAGCTGACGATCCGACGCTTGTCCTTGCACCAGTCCATGCACAGGACCTTGTTGCCGTGGCCCTTCAGGGTCCTCCTGGTCTTGATGGTGAGCTGGGCCACGGTCTCGACCTTCTCCGCCACCTGGTGCACTGCGGAGGGGTGGGGGGGCTTATAATAAACTGCACGACTGTAAATCGCTGGATTTCATGTGTGCAGAGAGGAACGAATAAACTGTGTTCACTCGCCTATGAACCAGAAGACCCAGGTTCAAATCCCACTTACTACCATCGCGTCCCTGAGCAGGACACTTAACCCTGAGTGTCTCCGGGGGGGGGACTGTCCCTGTAACTACTGGATAAGGGCGTCTGGTAAATGCTGTGAATGTAAACTAATGAATGACTCTCCGACATGCAACAGTCTACAGATGGAGAGCAACGTTGTGCTGCTGCTCGCTGTTTCGTGAAAACAAGGAAATTCTGCAATAAACGTTTGATGGAAAGCGATATTTGATCCAGGGGGCAGAGTTGCATGATAGCCAGTGGTTGCATATGTGCCCGAAACACTCTGTGCAACGCAACGGAACGCAATGCAACGCAATCGCGCCAACGCCGTAAAGTATTAATGTTCGTATCGTCCCCGTCGGGATGCACTCACGCTCCACGTCGTGCAGCTTCCCCCTCTCCTCCTCCAGCTTCGCCTTCAGCGTCTCCGACTCCTTCTTCAGCGACGCCACCGACTCGCCCTTCGCCAGCGCCTGGCACGCCATCTTCGGGAAGCGGCGAGTTCCAAAAAAAAAAAAAGAAAAGAAAAGGAAAGGAAAAAGAAAAAAGAAAGACGCGTGCTTATTTCATTTGGTAGGTTGGTTTATTTATCTCTTTCCTGCTTCCCCCCTTTTTGTCGAGGCCCCGCCCAGCTGATGCAGAGCCCGTGACGTCACTGAAGGAGTCGCTCTCTCGCTCTCTCTCTCTCTCCAATTTCATAATTAACCACTTAGACGTTCATAAATCTTGAATGCAGGGAAGTAACTCATTGCGTTATGATGCGTTTAAAAGGTTTATTGTGAGTAGATTTTTTTCTGCCACCACGAAGCGCAACTGACTATCAAAATTAATTTCCATCTCAGCTAACTTACTTTTTAAATCTAACATTTTATTACTATACAATATAGATCAATGAACAAATAGTAAAATAGTATAATGATTGGTAATAAAGAAATATGATACTAAATCTTGTTAAATTTTATAGAATTCTAATTCAAAAATTTACCACTGCATCATAAATGCAATACCATTCAAAATCCCTCTCTGTCCCCGGCCTGTACTGTGTCTCTAGCAGGACGTTTAACCATGTAATGCTGCTGCATCTGCACTGGCGTTGGACATCAAAGGGCCTTTTCATCTCCTGTGGAAAAGCAGGTGCTCTCTGGGGGACACGTTTTCATCCTGAAGACCCTGGCTGGGCTTCACCTACCAGTTCGACGCACAGCGAGCAGTAGTTGATGGGCTCGTTCTTCAGATAGATGTTCATCAGAGGTTTGGTCACGCCGCAGCTCTCGCACGGGCCGAAGGTGATGGCCAGGAAGGTTTGGTCGCACATCTTGGCAGCTGGTGGAAATGCGCTGGCTGCACATGTAAAAAAAAAAACATCGTATTTAGAGGGTCCTGATGATGAACGCTGCTCTCAGGGTGCCCTTGTGCCTGTAGTCAGGATAAAGACAGACTAATCCCGCTTTCCATACAGGCACAATGGCTATATGCTGCATGCTTCGTGCCACTTCCAGTAACAGTTATCTTTCAGTTTATTGCAACCATGAACTAGTGTCTTAATTCTGTCTGAAGTGGTGTCATGTAAATGTAGTAAAGTGGACAAGTGCACACGTTAAGCCTCTTAATATTTCCTTTTAACCACATGGAACCCGGCGAACTAAAGCGGCCCACGGGTTCTACTGCCCATTCAGCATCTGGCCACGTTCTGCACAGCTCTGTGCTCAAAAAGGATATTAGATGATGTGCAGTCTTACCTCAGGAGAGGAAAGTTGAGCGGACGCCGAGCGGGACCGGGGCTCGTCTTTAACCGGCTGAGGAGGATTGGGGCTGAAGGGCTGCGCTAAGCTCCTTAGAAAGGCATTAGTGTTTCTAGATGGACCAGGTTCTACCTGCAGGCCACAGAAATAGCAGCCAGCCAGGGGAGGGGGGGCATGGGGGTAAGAAATGTGTCCCATGTCGTTTCTGCTCAAACACCATTACCCAGAATGCACCAGCCGACGGAAGCTTTCAGCGCACGGAGGGGATTTAACGGGGTGCCAGGGACCTTTTTAAAAGGGGGAAAAAAACGGCGTAAGCCGATTCGTGGCACATTGCATCATCCACACGTTAAGCGTGGACCTGTTGAGTGCAATCTGTTGGGATGAATCACTGACGAGCTGTATTCCAAAATCACTTGGAATTTCCTGCGCGCCTGTTCATTTTAACCACTGTTACCAAAGCGCTCCGACAAAGGACGAATTTCCTTGAGTGGGTTCTGCAACTGTGACCCCGAGAAGAGCCTCACGCACGTCGGGAGGTGACGCCGGGGTCCCGAAAAAGGATCTGATTTGGGTCAGCAAAGAATCCCAGCCCAAGTGTCCCAGTCAGGATTACATTTCTATCCGCAGCAAAAGCTGTAAAACCTTCCGTCCAACTCGGTGGCCACCCTCCATTTCTCAAATGCGGATTATTTTTTAAAACACCAGTTTCATTTTGAACCCTGACGAAAGCCAGGATACGACTCGACTTTTTATTTTTTGCCTAAGACCAATTAGACAACTATTAATTATCTATTAAATGCTCCCGATTGACCCCCAAGTGTGCTATGCATTTTATAGCACACTTTTAAATATATATTATTAGTAATGATTACTATTAATATATACACATATTTTTTTCAGAATCAGACAGAAGGACCAAGAGTCAGGAGAAACAGTGTGAAGGTTAAGTTTTATGTGGGTCAATGCTTTATTTGGCAAGCGAACAGTTCAGATCATAGTAATGTGAGACATTAATTATGAGATAAGAAACTCCACTCCAGAAAGACAGTGCTGAACTTTTTTTTTTTTTTTTTTTTATTCGTCTTTTACAAGTATGACACTTTTCATCGGTGAAGACATTTAGTAATTACAGCTACCAGAACTACGAACATTTCATCAAATTTATACACTGGTCCTACGGAGGAAGTTCACGCCTTCCACGGACGATCGTCAGGAGAACATGAAGCAAACGGACGATTTTCAAAAGGAACTCACTTCTCATTCTTTTCTTTTTTTTTTTTTTAAAGTAGCTTCGTTACAATATCAGATGAGGCAATGACTTCATCACCGTGATAAGCATTGGCTTTGAGATGAGACGCTGGACCACGGGCCGTGTGAGGGACGAAGAGTCTAAATGCTAATCCTTCAAGTAACAGATATGGCCTACGCTAAAGGAAACCTCATTTATAATAATCCAGAAGTGACTAACTACAATCAATGAGGACGAATTCTTTACAGTGCAGCCCTGCCGCCAGCCTCACACCTCCCCACAGAATCAGACCCGCAGGGGACGCGGCGTACAGGGGGCACGACCCTTCCCACCCTTACCACAGGCTCCACCCCCCACCAAACGCACTCAGGTCGCCACTTATTGCTCGTTTCACATCCGTCCTGCGTGTCCCGTCCATCGTACCCCGTGGCGTGTGTCCTGTCCTCCTCTGTCTAGGCTGCATTTTACGTGACCTCGTGACCCCTGCGTACTCCAGTATGGAAGGTGCGGCCAAGTCTACGCTTGGCGGGGAGAATAAGACTTAACAGCGTGGGAGACAGGGACATTAAAAAGTCAACTTAAAAAGTGCATGGGGACACACTAAACATTTTTGGGAAATGTTTCAGGGGCGAATGAGAGATCCCAAATATCTGCACTGTTTTAATGATATCAGTGGCAAGTTAATTGCCTTAAATAAATGCATAGAAGAACAACAGTTCAATGTAGTAAATGGGGGGGGGGGGCACACCCAGTAATAACGGTCCCCGAAACGGGCCGGCGTCCGTCCTGCTTTCTGTACTGACGGTCCAGAAGTGATCCCGGGAAGTCTCGGAGCGGATTCCAAGCGGCTCGTGTATGCTGATGACTGGAACTATGTACAAAGGTCGACGAATTGGTGACAAATCACGACTGCCGCGTCACTCGCTGATCACGCGCTACTCCTCATGCCACCGAGGAAGCGGTCAAGTGCCAGACCTCAACAGTGCAGAAGATCAGACTCCGATCCGACTCGATTCTAATTGTCGCAATACGAATGATTTGTCTCATAATGCGTAACCCACGACCCCCAGTCAGGCGAATATGTGTCGAAGTAAGGCATTCAACGATATGGCGGATGGAGTCACATGTCACGTGTCTCTGCGATATGTACAGCGGAGCCCATGCAGGGTGGCATGCGGGTGAGGGCTGCAGGTCTGTCGGGCTATTTGGTGCGAGGACATCCTTTCTGGTCTGGGACACCAAACCATTTCCTCCAGACCACAGACAGAGACAAGGGAACCACCAGAAACGTCCTGCTCTGTCCAGCACACACACACACACACACACACATACTGAATATTTACCTTTTAAATTTCTTTAAAATCATGCTGTCAATGTGGAAAAAAAAAAAAAAAAAAAAACGTAATACTGACATAAATAAATAACTACGTGGCCGAGCTTCTGTTACACGATGTGAAATACCCAGTGTGCTTTGCGGCGGAGGACTTAACACACACACACACACACACACACACACTCCCTGGTCTGCGCCCTGCAGGCAGTCACCTGTGCCAGTTAAGATCGGGGGCGGAGCTGTAAACAGTTTGGATGCTCAAGCAGCAGATTTCCTCCGATATGTGAGCTACACGACACGGTGCACTAATTAGGAGGGGGGGGGGGATAATCTGAATAATAATAATAATAATAATAATAATAATAATGTACAATACATATGCTAACGTTTCAACATCTACATTAAATAGTCCAGTGAGATATCGTACATACTAAATTTATCCCCGACTAATTCCAGGCTGCTGCTTCTTCCAGGGCGGTTCAGATGCAATAAATAAAACGAAGCAGCGCGCCGATAAATATTTCTATATGTATATGAGATGTGGTACGGAGCTCGGCGTGGTGCACAGCTGCACCCTTACATTCTTACCAGCGAGCCACACACTCACACACAATTACATTTATTCCCATTCCAGTTTTGGTCTTCCAACGGAAAAACAAGAAAGAAAGAAAAGGAATAAAAAAGGGGGAACAGAAAAAAAAAAAAGCGCACAACGATCCGTAGGGGCTGCGAGGGCCGGCTGGATGGGGCGGAGCCTGTACCACTCTTCCAGAGGTCTGTGGGCGGGGCGAGGGGCCTACACGCGCGTGAGGAAGGTCAGGTTCAGGCTGCCGGGGATCTGGATGGTCTCCAGGGCCAGAGAGGACGGGTTGAAGGGGAACGTGACGGGGTAGATCATTTTGGTGTCCATGAGGAGCTGCGGCGACTCCATGCGGTCTCGTAAGCGGCTCTGCGGATTCATAAAGGTTTCAGGGAAAACAACGTGACGTACAGCTCCCAGCACCCAGTTTTTCCTACCGGAGATTTACCTGTATAGTTCGGATGAAAGTTACGGCCACCCTCTCCTCGAACTCGTTGACGGGGGTGTAGAGGTTCAGCACCTTCACAATCTGGATGGAGTTGAAACGTTAAAAAAAAAAAGTTGGATTTGTTATAGTGCTGTAAAAAAGGAGAGGACGTGCGACATGAAGGTGGCAACGTTTCCGTGCCGCATACCTGCGCAGTGCTCAGAGCGTTGCACATGGAGCAGATGGCCTCGGCGTCCTCGTCCGTCTTCTTCTTCACCTGAAGGAGCTGTGCCGCCTGGATCAGGGGCTCCAGGGTCTCTTTAGCGCCGCAGTTCATCAGGTTCTTGTCCCTCAGCCACTCCTCCAGCTGACTCACGTTGTACCTGCAGCACCACACGCCGCACGGTGGTATTGTTTACGCCCCAGAATGTGCATTACATCACAATCGTTACTTTTAAAATGTCGATTTCTGAATTGGTCAATTTGTGAAATGCTGAAATGTTATATTTTACAAATCATGAAGCAATTTAAATAAAAAAGGAGAGAAGGGGTAGGACCAAATGAAGAGGGCCAGTGGTGGCCTAGCAGGTAAAGAGAGTAAAGTGAAGTGATTGACAGCACAGCACACGGTGAAATGTGCCCTCTGCTTTTAACCATCACCCTTGGTGAGCGGTGGGCGGCCATGACAGGCGCCCGGGGAGCAGTGTGTGGGGACGGTGCTTTGCTCAGTGGCACCTTGCCGGATCGGGATTCGATCCGGCAACCTTCTGATTACGGGGCCACTTCCTTAACCGCACCATCCCCCCACACACACTGGCCACTGTGGTATGACAAATGTGACAAACAATCAATTTTACTTTCCAAGAGGGTAGGGGTAGGATTATATTATATTATGTTAGGTGGGTTAGACACCTATGAACCAGAAGTCCCAGGTTAAAAACCTCACTTACTACCATTGTGTCCCTGAGCAAGACACTTAACCCTGAGTGTCTCCGGGGGGGGGACTGTCCCTGTAACCACTGGAATGGTAGTAGCCTAGTGGGTAACACACTCGCCTATGAACCAGAAGACCCAGGTTCAAATCCCACTTACTACCATCGTGTCCCTGAGCAGGACACTTAACCCTGAGTGTCTCCAGGGGGGGACTGTCCCTGTAACTACTGATTGTAAGTCGCTCTGGATAAGGGCGTCTGGTAAATGGCGTAAATGTGCTACCTGATCTGCATGCCCTTGCTCCAGGAGCACATGTCCTTGCGCAGCAGCAGGTTGTTGAGGGTGACGGCGCCAATGATGTAGAACTGCTGCTTCACCACCTGTTTGATGAGCTCGGGGTCGGTGCCGTGCTGGCACATGATGGAGTGGAAGGAGTTGAGCTGCCGCAGGATGGAGTCGAGTGTGTATGTGCCCTCGTCCGCGATGCTGGACGTGCGTTTGCGGAGGCCCGTGGGCTTCACGCCCGACACGCCCTGGATCGTCTCGTGCTCCAGCATGCCAGACACTGCAAGCAGTAAACTAATTTACTTTCTCTTTAGATTCAACTTACTGAACTTTAAATGAGAGGAAAATCCCAGGTGAACATTTTCAGCATTAATGAAAATTCAAACCATTCAGGAAATAAAACAATAATAACAAGAATATTTATGTAGATCCTGTAAAATTATATATATCCTGTAGTAGCCTAGCGGGTAACACACTCGCCTATGAACCAGAAGACCCAGGTTCAAACCCCACTTACTACCATCGTGTCCCTGAGCAAGACACTTAACCCTGAGTGTCTCCAGGGGGGGACTGTCCCTGTAACTACTGATTGTAAGTCGCTCTGGATAAGGGCGTCTGGTAAATACTGTAAATGTAAAAAAAAAACATGTTAGGGAAGCACTGACCAATCATGGGCTGCAGAATGTTCTCCATACACTTGATGAGCTGCTGGTAGATCTGAATGGCCAGGTCACTCAGCACCTGCCTGTACTCGGCCAGGTCAAAGTTGGACAGGCAGTGGTCGTTCTGCTTGGTCGTGTTGAACTTCATGAATTGCTGGAGAGAAGACAGTTGTGTGTCAGAGGTCAGGATACAGTGTGACATTTGAAGCTACTGTGTGTGTGTGTGTGTGTGTGGAGGTTATTGCCCACCTCATCTCCGCTGTACTGTTTCAAGCAATGCAGGAAGCGGCACGTGTTGGAAAGCCAGAACGACACGGTCTCAAAATCATCCCCGCGTTTCTGCATGGAGGGAACAGGAGCACAGTTTACCGCCACACGTCACGTGACCCACGGCGCGCACCGGTGCCGGCGTCTGCGTTACCTTGAGGACCTTCTTGATGCTGTTGATGGTGGAGGTGAGCAGCGTGCGGACCTTCTGGTCGTCGTTGACGTAGTCGGCGTGCCGCAGACACATGAAGAGAATGTAGGCTGGCAGGCCGGGGATGAGGTTCACCGCCACGCCCCGCGGCTTCAGCTCTGCGACCGGAGAGGGTCGAAGGTCAAATGCGCAACATGCGCAAAAATATCACCAACAACACATGATACCGGGCTTGTTACTAGATTTATGCATCATCTCACCCAAGATGAGGTTCTTCACCAGTTTCAGCTCGTCCTCCTTCTTGTACTCCAGCATTCCCTGGAAGTCCTTCTCCCTGCGTGGGATGTTGACTGGCCGGATGGGCTCATCCACCGTCTGGCCAGGAGACACGTTCTCCACCTGGCCACCTACAGACGCAGAACGTTCCCAAATGTAAGCAAATAGTAAATAAGAACTATATTACTAATATAATACATGTACTGTTTTTGTCTTTCATTTAGTAGTTTGCATACATAAATTATTTGTTGTATTTCTTTGCATTGGAACGCTGTGCAAAGTAACAAAATTGTGTCCGATTGTAAGAAATATCTGTTTTCCGAGCAGAATAAAAGAACGTTCTGCGCGCGCTGTCCCAGTGGCCCACCACAGCACGACATCTCAGGCTACCTTCCAGTTCACCGATCTTCTTGGCGAAGACCTTGAGCTGCTTCTTCAGCTTGCGGACGGTCCTATCCTGTTTCTCCAGCTGCTCCATGAGGTCCTGAGCGGAAAAAAGGATGATCGGCGAGAAAAAAAAAAAAAAAAAAAAAAAAAAGATGAGATGAGACGAGACAGAAAAATGGACAAAACTGTTTTAGACGCACTCTGGGATCGGGACAAATCAGCAGTTTTGTGGGTTTTCAGACAGAAAAGCAGACTGACAAGAGATCATACTTGGTGGAGAAATGTGACATGTCCTCAGAGAGATGATGGAAACGGAATTTAGTCTGTGACTCCATCAGTCTGGACGGTTGAAGCACGGACCACTGATCCTGAACGTGTGCATATTAACACACACGTTCGTAAAATGCGCAATTTGCAGGCAAGACGCAGACAGAACTGTGCTTCCATCACCCCCCGCGCCGGTGCATTAGAGAAGAAAGGTGGGCTGATTAGGAGTTAAAGAGCTGGATTCAGATCACGCGCCGCTCTCCGTTAGTGCCGTGCAGGAACACACACACACACACACACACGCGGTGCACACCACCCGCTCCACGCTACATACAATCATCCGCCGCAACACGTTGAGTCGGTACTCCCGATATTTCTTTGGGTCGTCGGTATTGAGCATTTCCTGCGAGGCAAGAGTCACACGCATGAGGAGCTTCTCCCGCTGCACCTCACGCCAGGACAGCTGACGTCATTCAAACACGAGCATTTATGATTGTGTCAAAGCACAAATGGGAGAAATTCAACGAGGAAATTCACTGTTAGTCCCGGGGCATTAGAACAGATCTCTGAAGTGAAATCTCACGGTTTCTTCAAGCGAAAATCGAGGAGGAACCATGTAGATCTGTAATAAGCGAACAGCAGCATGCAAAAGTCTGGGCGCCCTCGTTTAAAACTCGCGAGCAGAAGGAACTGATCACCAAAAGGCGTAAAGCAAAAGAAATTTGTACATATGATGCTCTGGCCTTTGCCGGCATTAACACCCCCTTCGGAAAAAAAAACGACTTCTTTTAATGGTGGCTCTGTTCTCGATGTGGAATTTTTTTGGTTTAAGCAGGTACAGAAGGTCTAGTGGGGTAACACCATCGTCTATGAACCAGAAGAGCCAGGTTCAAATCCCACTTACTACCATCGTGTCCCTGAGCAGGACTGTCCCTGTAACTACTGACTGTAAATGTACAGAAGCTGATCTCCGGTTTTCGACTTCCTCCCCAACGTTTCTCTTTCTCCCGACTGTAGCAAGTTAAATATAGATTTCTATCATATCACATTTTCAGCCTGTCTGTAGCCATCTTTACGCCTCCTGGCGATCAGTTCACCTTCTTCTGCTCACAGATGTCTGAGGTGCAGCCTTTGCCTGCCTCTGTCTCGGTCCCATTTGTGCTTTGGGGATTCGTGGAGAACATCAGTTCTGGAGTGATGTCAGCACGACATTCCAGTCGAACGTACCAGGTTCTCGTTGGTCAGGCGCGTGATCTCGTGCTGCAGGCTGGCCTCGATGCGCGCCTCCGGCGGCAGCTGCAGGTTCTGGGCGAGGAGCTGCTGCTGCCGGTTGTTCTCCTCCTTAATGCTCTGCAGCTCGCCGCGCAGGACCTCCACCTCGTTCTCGTGGGAGCGGCGCTGGGCCTGCAGCTGCGTCTCCAGCAGCCTGTCGCGGAGACGGGGAGAAAACGGAATCCATTGCCATGCATGCAACGGCGGTTCGCAGTCAAACCTTCAGAGCTTAATACACGGTGAGCCGCAGGAACATGCACTTACACCATTTCCAAATGATAAACCCGGAATTATTAACCAAAAACACACAAGTTCACACAGAGCATGAAATCAGGAGAGGACGCCAGGAGTAAAGCAGCTGCGGGTCGGACTGGAGGAGGACATTCGACTGGCCGCACGCGATCCCAGCGGCCGCGGTAAAGCATGCAAAACGTTAGACGAGTACAGCGACCGTCAAGCTTCAACGTGCATCAGTCCACTGTGTTGGTTAAGTAAACGTCGGCTCTGATCGACGCTGTAGCGCGAGGCATCAACCACTGTGCTCTGTTAATTAAGGTGTAGTTAATTATTCATTTATTGGCTATAGACGTCGTATTTACAGGTCAGTTTTATAGCGTGATGTGCTTGGATGGAGTGGTCAGCGTGTGTTGAATGTTTCGGCATCCGCGAGTTAAAAGCTGCTAGTGAGGAAGGACAGCGGTTAGTAGAACAACCTGCACAGAGAGAAGAGGAGTCAGGAGGACACACACACACACACACACGCACGCCTCGGGGACACTGTTAACCTGTTGGTCTCCTTCAACCCTTCGTAAACCAGCCAGAGCTCTCCATCCTCATTCAGCCTGTGGTAGTCTGGGTTTGGGGATCTGACATGGGAGGGGGGGGGGCAAAGAAAATAAAACCAGAAACAGAAAGAAGGGAAGGTGAGGGTGGAGGGACGAGTTAAACTGCCGGGGGGTGACAGGAAGACCCATTTGGTTACACACAAACGTTAAAATCAACAGAACAGAAACATGAACACAAAACATGTGACAGAAGGACGTGGTGAAGGCACCATGCAGTCCATCAGACGTCTGCAGCTACGGCTTTACTTCATTTAGTGAACCAGCAAAAGTCCCGTTTATATATAATACTGTTATAATCCTGCAGATCATTCGCTTTGAAGTCTCAGCATGCACAAAAACGTACACTACCGGTCAAAAGTCTGGACGCCCCTACTCTGCGGCAGTTATGGAAACTAAGATGGAGGCACTTCGAAGAATCCTAAGCAAGAAACATATTTCGTATTTGTTGTATGAGGAGAAAGCGAAGTATGGGTGCTAGTGGGTAACACACTCGCCTATGAACCAGAAGACCCGGGTTCAAACCCCACTTACTACCATCGTGTCCCTGAGAAAGACACTAAAGTGTCTCCAGGGAGGGACTGTCCCTGTAACTACTGATTGTAAGTCACTCTGGATAAGGGCGTCTGATAAATGCCGTAAATGTAAATTTGCTTCACTATTGTCGTCATCAAAATCTGATAGATGAGATGAACATGAGTGAGTGATAAGAAAGTGTTCGGCGTGAACCTTAGAAACCGTCCCCGTTGTCCAACTTAAGGTGGTGCAGGGAAGACAAGAGTGTGAAATGCTGCAGTCACAGCAAAAGCTCCCTGATTTAGAGAGACGCAAATCTTCCAACTTCTTGCCTTGTTGGCTAATTTTCACATGCGCCTTCAGTTTTGTTCTACAACGTAAAAAATGCACCCCCCTTAAAATGAGTGGGTGTGTCCAAACTTTTGACAGGCAGTGAACCTATTCATTTCAAACCATTTCAGGGCCTCCAAGTGAAAATGAAAGGGTTCAGAAGGTCATTCCCCATGCTGGTTAGTGGACTGTAGCTAGTCCAACATTCCTCAACAGACGAGGTGATCCGCGTGGGCTGCAGGTTAACCTGGCTAGAACATTCTCTACGGGCCGAGGCAGTCATGCTCGGGTCTCCGTTACCTCAGCCTGTTCACCAGCTCGTTCACTTCGAGAGGCCTGCGCAAAAACTGCGGCGATCTGGACAGAACAGAGAGGGGTCACGCAGGGGTCACGAAGACAGACAGACAGCTTTGTGTCGTCTCCAGGGTCAAACGGTGTCCCTGTCTGTGGATGCAGTCCCTTACACAGAGGACAAATGAAATGGAGCATCTGCATGTTTATGGATGAGTGTTCATGCATTGAGTATGCAGGTTTTCAGGGTATCTGCAGGTTTAAGGAAGCCAAATTTGAGACTTTTTAAAGACCTTTAAGGCAACTTATACAATATAATTGACGTAATATATTATTATTCAGTATATAAAAATTCCCTTTAAAATTTCGGTTATTTTTTAGCATTTGTCAATGTCAACAGACTCATATTGCCTGTACTGCAGAAGGACAGTAGGGGGCGACTGCGATATTTTTGGTTTGTTACGTGTGGTGGATTTGATATGGGCGTCATTGCCATTTTTTTTGTGCATGGTTTTCTACATTTGCCGCGGGGCGAGGAGAACATGGGGTGACCGGCAGATTAGTGACACATTGAAGGCTTATTTCATCTGATCTATTTTTGAATCGGGATTTAAGGATTACTAGTCTACAACAAAACTTGCTTTTTGGATGTTTGGGGGATTCCTTTGTTTGTTAATGAATGTAATTTGGTATTTTTGGTACCTGTTGGTGTCTTTGAGGCTGATGTAGGCCTGAGTGATCTCCCCGGCGTCCCTCATCTTCTGCACATCTTCCACGTACAACACCGGCTCCGTCATGGTCTGCTGCAGAGACAGGGCCAATCGAGTCAGAAAAGGTCACGGCGGCCAAACACGCCACAAACATCTGCTGCACATGTGACTTAATCTGATCTAAATCCATCACAGCTCATGACATACACATACGGCACTCGGCTACAGAGAAGCTACAGGAAAGGCTGAGAATCGTGGGTAATGGACCAGGTAGGACAGAAGCTGAAAGTACCTTCTCATCCTGTCGTCACAGACACGGCAGGAAAGAGAAGAAGTGGGGAGGCAGACACAGTACAAATGGTGTTAGTTAAATGAGGAGAAACGTGTAGACAATAAGCAAAGTCTCCAGAAACGAATTCACAAATTCAGACATTGACAACAACTGAGATTCGCATGAGTGATTCGACACCATCGATTCGTTCACTTTATCTAGACACTTTCAGGACATTTGGTTAGGCCATGCGGAACCGATGGTGTCCCTAACAGCAACATCTGAGGGACACAAAGGTTCTTATTCTCCTAACATCCCTTAGATGTTCAAAGAAGAATGAACTGTTTTGTAAAATTATGCTGATAATGAATCTCTTTGAATTGAATCGAATCTTATTAAAGATTCGACTGTTAGATGAAAATTTTTCATTGCGTATATTAAGCAACCGTCTGCCCGGGTTCTTCCTGATACTTACGTTACTCGCTCTGGCTTACCTTGTGCTGCATGGCCTCCTTCTGACTGACCAGCTGCGAGCGCAGGATCAGAACCTCCTCCTTCCGCACCTCCAGCTCCTCGCAGGAGGCGTTCAGCTGGTCCAGCAGCACCTTGTAGGCCGGCGAGCCCGGGGCGGCGGACGTGGCGCCCGCGCTCCCACTCAGCGACTGCCGCATCTCGCCCAGGTCGTGCTTCAGCTTCTTGTTCTCCGACTCGAGCTCCTGGCGCTGGGGGGGATGTCGGGGTTAACGGGCGCGTTCAAATAACCCCCCCCCCCCCCCCCCCCGCTTTAGACGGGTTCTAGACCCCAGTTCTCACCTTCAGAGACTCGTACTCCAGTTCCGCACTGCGAGCCTTCTTGTGCTGTTCATCATCCTTGTGATGGAGAGGTGCAGACAGAAGAAGGAGATGAAATAAAAACAACAAACGAAATGAACATAAGCTAACGTGTCCTGCTTTTCCGCGTCTGCACTGCGCGAGGTCTACGGACAGGGCGCGGCCCGCAGGTTACCCTGGCTCTAGCCCGCTGGAACTGCTCTTCTCGGCGGTCCAGCTCGTTTTGCAGCGACTGCTTCTCCTGCTCCAGCTCGGTCACCCGCTTCTGGAGCTTCAGGAAGAGGGACATGTCCAGGTTGCCTCTGGTGACATCCTGGCCAGGGGGAAAGAGGGGAAATTGAATCGCATGACACTATTTAGATTAGTCCTGCTCACGACTTCATAGGACCTGGTGGCCAGGACCAGCGCGGACCAAGGTCCCCTGACGAATTAACAGTCCCGCGCCTTGGACGGGAGGGTCTGTTGGCCCCTCCACTGTTGCGGGTCATGACCTTTTACGTTCTTTTTCAGCTCCTACTGCAGTACTCCAGTAGGGAGTACAGTCTAGGGGTGATTTACTATTGGGCTGGGAATACGTTTTTGTCTCCCTGAGGGTAACCGTTGAAGCTAGCGACCCAAAAATCGAGGCGAGGCCGAAGGCTAACATGCTAATTTTTCAACATGCTCCAAACGTCCCAAAATGTTACGCAACGCATCTTGACCACACCCTATTAGAGTTCTTGATGTTAGCATGCTAGCATTAGCATGCTAATTTTTCATCATGCTCCAAACGTCAACAAAATTAACATGACGCATCTTGGCCATGCCCTGTTAGCATTTTTGACATTATTGTGCTAGCAATGACATGCTAACATGGTAATTATTTAACATGATTCAAATATCACCTAAAGTCATGTGACCGCCTGTTCCATCGGCTTCTGTAGTTATACCGCCTGCTCTTACAGCTGACACCAGTTCTGAAGGCCACGCCCGCTGCTCTGACCAACGCCCGGACAGGCCCATCAAAATTTCCATGGAATTTTATCCAGATTTCCACGGATTTTATCCAGAGCGCCTTACAATTAGCAGGGACAGGGACGGTCCCCCCCTGGAGACATTCGGGGTTAAGAGTCCTGCTCAGGGACACGATGGTAGTAAGTGGGGTTTGTACCCAGGACTTTGTCTTACCCACTAGGCTTCTAACACCCTACTAACTATTTATTTTTTAATACTAATGTCAGTAAAACATCCGAACACACGACAACAATAGAAAAGAAGCGTTTCTCCTCACCTCCCCTCCCCGGGAACCTTCCTCGGACTCGGCCAGCTCCGAGTTGTAGGTGTACTCCGATTCGTTGCTGCTGTGCGTGGAGTCGGTTCTCCTGTGGCCGGGCTTGGGCACGGCCTGAATAAATCGGCAACGCGAAAAAGTTTCTCCTTGGGCACTAGCAGTTCCCGAGGAATAAAAAAAGAATCCTTATTTAAACCGTGGGGTGATCTTCCTCACCATTGAGAGGGTGATCTCCTCTTTGAGGTCGTCGTAGCGTTCCTCCAGGCGAAGGTGCTCGGTGAGGAGGTTCTGGTAGCGCGAGCGTTCCTCGTTCAGGTCGGTTTCCAGCTGCTGGGTCTCCTCTTGGATGGCTTTGCACATTTTCTCTGTCAGGGAACAGGAAGATGGTCAGGAGTTTCATTTGAAAGGTCATCGAGAGGTCATAGCAGGAAGCCCTCCATCACTGCTACATACGGCATGAAACACGACTATTAACTGCGGAAAAGTGTCATCACCTGTCATCTGAAGGTTCTGCTCTTGGATCAGTCGGTTCAGGTCGTCCTTCTCGCTCTTCAACAGGCCGTTCTGCTCCTTCAGCTCCGCGACCATCTGTCACACGAATCACACACCCGGGCGTGAGCGCGCACCCTACATCCCCGGCGCAGACACCCGGCGTGGGATTCTACCAACCGCTCTGCTCTACGCATGGCCTACTGCTGCCTCTACCTCCGCTCACCTACCTCCGCTCGCAGCCACGCGGCCTCTCCTCCAGCCACGGCCCGGCCTCCCACCGGACTCAGTCCCGCCCTAAACCGTGACACACATGTTCTGGGTTCTGCCGGTCACACGGTAAAAGGTAATGGCTAAAAGGTAATACAAGGCACAAAGTGACCCTGAGACTAAAATCAGACCCGTAACAACTGGGGCTGTTGGAAAGGGTCTCATAATTGATGCATCGCGATGCAGACGCGGCCGGTGGTGATTTTCTAGTTAAAAAGACGTTTGAGGTGTGATGGCCCCTCCTGGAGTATTTTACTTCAGTCTCAGAATCCGACTATTAGTATTACCCAGTAAAAATATTGTCGTCTTGTTCTTTTTAATTAACCAATCTGGCATGAGGACGGGGTTATTATTATTTTTCCAATAATACTGTACCGCAATGTTACCCGATCTTTGTAAGTAACTCTTACAGAATTGACTTACTTACTGTGATCTTTTTTATATTGTGTGCATTACGTGAACGCAATACGTGTTTTTGCTGCGCTTTGTAGCTGTGTTTGATTGCTGTTTCACTGGCTTTCTCTTGATGCGGTTTAACAATTGTCAGGATTTTGGTAGAAGTTGAATGAACGTGCAGCCGACCAAATGCCGGAGCTGAACGCCCGTGTTGATGCTTTACATTTATATTTACGGCATTTACCAGGCGGCCTTATCCAGAGCGACTTACAGCGTGCTTCCATGTCACCATGGATGAAGTGATCAGTTCTGGTTCACTAGGACCCCCAACTATGAATACAATCTTTTTATTCACTCTGTTCTAGAAGTCAGACAAGATGAAGGTTACAAGTTCATCTAAATATTCTCTAAAGAGGAAGGTGTTGAGCTGCCGTGTGAAGGTGCTCAGTGACTGAGCTGTTCTCACTTCGAGGGGAAGTTCATTTCACCACCGAGGGGCCAAAAAGACGGTCGGATTTCACCAGACTCCAGGAACGCCAGAAACACGCCTGGTCCAGACATCTGTCTGAACGAGGCCTTAACGCTCATCTCACTGACGTATTTGAAAAGGTGTGTTGGGATGCATCGTGATGCATCGTGATGCATCGTGATGCGTCGGTAATGGAGGCGTTGATAATCTAATCAAATTGAATTGTGATACCAGTGAAGGTTCATGCCTCTAATAAAGACCCAGTCTGGGTTTAAAAGTTCTGGAAAAGTCCACATTTACACACACACACACACACACACCTGCTCCATCTCGTCGCGGTAGGTCTCGGCCCAGTCCTCGATGACCTTCTTCTCGGACCTCGTGGTCTCCAGCTCCTTGCGCAGGCGCGCCAGCTCCTCCAGCAGCGTGGTGACGCGGTTGGCGTTGCTCTTGGCGTCGTCCTCGGCCGAGCGCAGGCGGCTCAGCTCGGCGCGCAGGCGCTCGCCCTCGGCGGCGTGGGAGCTCTCCAGGCCCATCAGCCGCTCGCTGATCAAACGGTTCTCTTTGTTCTGGAGGCAAAAAAACGGTACAGGACCGTCACCACCCGTCACGGGAGACGATTTTAAAAACACGCTCACGTCCTGATTGTAAATACGAGTCCCTCTCATTTTAAGGCGTGTGCTGACCAGCCAATAAGAAGAGGCCCCACCCACTTACCACACACTGCATTCATGCTCATTCTATTTCTTTATTTGTTTGCTTTAATCTTCCCCCACTATTGTCTATTGTCTATTTGGGGACAGTGGTGGCCTAGCGGTTAAGGGAGTGGCCCCATAATCAGAAGGTTGCCGGTTCGAATCCCGATCCACCAAGGTGCCACTGAGGTCCCGTTGAATAAGGTACCGGCCCAACACGCTGCTCCCTGGGCGCCTGTCATGGTGCCCACTGCTCACTCAGGGTGATGGTTAAATGCAGAGGACACATTTCACAGCGTCACCGCGTGCCGTGCTGCAGTGTTTCACAATGACAATCACGTCACTTACGCTACACGTTCCCCTCCGCAGATTTACTTTACTTAGCAGACACTTTTATCCAAAGCAACTTACAAGAGGAAAAAACAATAATACAGTTCCTGAACGATGCAATCTGTCAGAATTCAACATTAATAATAAACGTAAAGTAATAACGAGCCACAATTTTTCTAATTTATATTTCATTGTAATAATTATGACGGGTGTCGTCTTCATACGTATTCATTCTATTTCATCATCAGTGCTGGGATTGTTCTCCGTGCTGTTAGGTGTCTTTTTAAAAAGCACTTCCGGGAGGCCAGTGACTGTAGAGAGCGGCGGGGAGCGGGCGTGGCCGCCGGGGCGTGGCCGCCGGGGCGTGGCCGCCGGGGCGTCTCACCTGCTCGTCCACGCGGCGCTGCAGCTGCATGATCTTGTTCTCCATGCCGATGTTGAGCTTCTTGAAGTGCTCCACGCTGCGCGCCTCGATCTTCAGCTTCTTCAGCTCGCGCCGGGCCCGCATGCGGCGCACGCAGCACTGCAGGCGCACGACGGCGGCCAGCGTGCGCTTGTACCACTGCCGCGCCAGCCAGCCGCGCACCGTCTTCTGGATGATGACCGCCCGGTGCTCGCGCACCAGCTGCACAAACGGAACCAACACAAACCCCGGTCAAACCCACAAATCAACCACAAACCCACAAATCGCAGCCAACCTTCCTCTCCCGCGCCATCGTCGCCAGGCCTCGGCCGTCTAAACCGGGCGAGAGAGCGGGAGGGACGCGGTGCAGCTGTCGCCGGCCGGACCCAAAAAAAGCTCTGATGTCACAAATAAACGTCCTTTAAACGCTAACGGAGGGCCGAGACGGCGTGACCCCGGCACGGACGCTTTTAACGGCACTGAAACTTGATGCAAAACGTTATCGATCGATAGACAAACTGCTACTTGTGGCGAGAAAGTGTCTTCTTATTAGATCGGTACCGGGAGATTATGGCAGATTATGGCCGGCGGTGCTCAGGGGTAAAATGGTCTCCCTTCATAGATCACTCGTCTCCAGATGTCAGAGAAATGGTTTTGTGCGTCAATTAGGGTTTTGAGGTGGTTGTATTTCTAAAAAAAAAAATAAAACTTCATAAAGAATGGTCTTGGGTTTCGGGTGTATGTGTATGTTGGGTTTGTTCCAAATGACATGTCTTTATTAAAGTATTACGGTATTATTTCAGTGTTTATTTGTTCATTCTGTTATTTATGTGATTTGTTTTTTTTTTTTAAGTGAAATTCAAGTCACAAATACCTTAAAGTGATTGTACATCCATCCTGCAACTACTGAATAAACATGTCAAATCCACACGTCGTGCCGTACTATGTAAACTAATGCCTGGACATGATCTGACGTCAATGACAACGTAAATGAATGTTTTTGTTGTAGTTTACGGTTTTTAAGACTTTTTTTGTGTTTACCCGACCTGAGGTGACTAAACAGTGAACATCATCACCAGCATTAACCAGCTGATTTCCAAAACAGGTAAGAATAACCCAAAATTGATTAAAAATTGACAAAAAAAATTGACTAGACAGTTTACCGTGTGACATGGGGGTCACAGAAATGTTATCCAGTCACACCGTCACGCTGCTTTTTAACGAGGTTTTACAGGTAGAGGCGCCCTCACCGCTTTGTACCGCTGGCGGGCCATGTACGCCCGCAGGATGCACTGCACGGCCAGGGCGGCGGCCTGCATGCGCCTGTAGCGGCTCCTCTGGACGTGCATGCGCTGGAACTTCTGCACGACGACGGCGGCCCTGGTCCTGCGCAGGAACTTGGCCAGGCTGCGGAGACGCGCCAAGTCGCATTTAGAAACGGCTCCGGAGCCAAAGCCGCGCCCCTTTTCCGGATTCGGCCACTCACCAGCGGGCCTGGTGTCCGCGCACGTATCTCTGGACGGTGACGGCCGCGCCCTTCATGCGCAGGTACTTCTTGCGCGCCAGCCAGCAGCGGATGGTCTTCTGGATGCGGATGCAGGCGGCGCGGAGCTTGTCCGCGCGCAGCTTCTCCAGGTAGGCCACCTGCCCCGCCCGGAAGAAGATCTTGGTCTTCCCAAACTGGTATTTGTCTGGATCCTAACGGCGATGGAGAAAGAGTGCAGGAACAGGACATTTGACGACAAAACGTTCGCTCCACGCGCACACCATTGCACGACTTGTGCAGGTTTGACGCTACAGCACCTGCACCAGCTTCTCCAGAACGTTCTTGCAGGTCAGCTTCTTGTCTGGGAGAACGTCCTTCTGCTTCATCAGAACGCGGTAGCGGCTGAAGAACTCCTGATACGTCCACCTGGCGAGAGGAAACGCGTACGAATGCTCCTTTTAAAACAGAGACGCGGGCCACAAGTCAAAGGTTTGGACGCCCCAACTCTGGCAATTATGGAGACTATTGGACTTTGAAGAATCCGATGCAACAACATATTTCATATGTTGAAGTATGTTTGATGAACCGTTTTTTTTCTCCCCTCTTTTTACCTTCATGGCGGCTTGTTCACTACCATCATCATTAAAACCCGCTTGATTAACACGAGTGAGTGATAAGAAAATGTTCGGCATGAACCTTCAGGACGGTTGGAAACCGTCCCCGTTGTCCAACTTAAGGTGGTGGAGAAAAGACAAGAGTGTCAAATGCTGCAGTCACAGCAAAAGCTCCCGGGTTTGGGGAGACGCAAATCTTCTAATTTTTTCTATTTTTTTTGTTTATGACATAACCTCCCATGTGTTATTTCACAGTCCCGCGTCTTCAGGTTTGGTCTACAATGTAATAAATGAGTAGGTACAGTACAGGCCAAAAGTCTGGACACCTTCTCATTCAATGTGTTTTCTTTATTTTCATGACCATTTACGTTGGTAGATTCTCACTGAAGGCATCAAAACTATGAATGAACATGTGGAGTTCTGTACTTAACAAAAAGTGGAGACCTGGCCTCCACAGTCACCGGACCTGAACCCAATCCAGATGGTTTGGGGTGAGCTGGACCAACAAGTGCTAAACACCTCTGGGAACTCCTTCAAGACTGTTGGAGAACCATTTCATAATAATAATAAATAAATAAAGTGAAGTGATTGTCACATGTGATACACAGCAGCACAGCACACGGTGCACACAGTGAAATTTGTCCTCTGCATTTAACCCATCACCCTGAGTGAGCAGTTCGGCATTTCAGGTGACGACCTCTTGAAGCTCATCGAGAGAATGCCAAGAGTGTGCAAAGCAGTAATCAGAGCAAAGAAACTAGAATATAAAACATGTTTTCACTTATTTCACCTTTTTTTGTTAAGTACAGAACTCCACATGTGTTCATTCATAGTTTTGATGCCTTCAGTGAGAATCTACCAACGTAAATGGTCATGAAAATAAAGAAAACGCATTGAATGAGAAGGTGGGTCCAAACCTTTGGCCTGTACTGTATATAGTAGCTGTATCGTGTATATAGTGCTGCGTGGTGCGTTTGCTGGAGTACCTGGACGGGAATCCAGCAGCGGAGATCCGGATGGTCTCCAGCACGCCGCAGGCCCGGAGCTGCTGCACCGCCCTCTTGGGGTCGAACCTGCGAAGAAAGGGACAGGACGGGGTGAAACGTCGAAGCTGCCGGCTGGCGGGGGACGCGAGTGAAGGCGGCGGCCTCACGTGAAGGCGTGCTTGTAGTCGTTGGGCTTGATGCAGCGCACGTAGTGGGGTGTGGTGGCGTTCAGGGTCTCCATCAGCAGCTGCAGAGAGTTCCGGAACTAGAGACAGACGCACATTCTTTTATTAAACCGAATTCCTTCGGCCACGTGAATGCCGTCGGTACAACAATACACAGCGAGTAAATGTACACATTCGCCATAACTGCCATGACATCTACGCAAAACAGGTTCTCTGTAGCTTATACCTTCAAGAACAAATCCAAAGTAATTATTTGTACAAATTTGTGATTAGCTAGTTAATTTCAGCCCTAGAAAGAAGTTCACGGTCTCCAGTTCTACGTCAGTTCGGTACGCCGCGGCTGCTAGTGTCTGACCTGCAGGCCCACGGTCTTCTTGTGCTCCTTGCTGGCCTGGCCTTGGCGGCTCTTGTCCGGCTTCACGCTGAGGACGGTGCGCTTGCCAGTGGGCGCCCCCGTGGGGCTGGTGGCCTTCTCCTCGTCCTGGAACAGCTCCACCAGCAGGTCAAACTGGACACACGCCCATGAACAAAAAAAAGGCGTCACCGTCCAGAGCTCCGCCCAACGCTCCGGTTCTTAATTACGGTGGACGGTTAAAGCTTGCATCATATGGGGAGCTGCCGTGTTAAGTTCGTTCTGGAGTTAAACGTTAGCGCCGTCACAGCGGCGAGGGGGGAGTGCAGCAGTGGAGCTCCACCCCCTGCCCCGCCCCTGGGCCGAGGGCTCCTGGGTCCAGCCGTGGAAGAGCAGTGGTGCGGAATGGATGGGTGTGGGGTTAGCAGGTTAGAGACGGGAGCAGAGAGTAGAAAATAAAGACAGAGCGCAAGATGCACGTCTCACACGCCGTAGAAATGAAGGACAGAACGGCTGCCGACGTTCTCATTTTGGCCAAATCATCTCAATAGCAAATAGTAAAATGTTATTCATAACCTATAAAAACCATATTTTACCAGTTATTGTACCTGGTCAGCTCATTCCAACCTTCATTTCAACATCAGAGACTGAAAAATACTCAGATTTTACCTTCTGCAGGGGCGCGGATGGTCGTGGTGGGAACAGAAACACGGACAACACATGGAGAAATAAGGTTGATAAAAACAGGGCAGGCAGAGGGAGGACCAAAAAAAAAAAAAACCCAAAAGTATTCATGTAATGATGCATAAATAATACCAATAAAAGGATCCTCTGCATTCCTTGCATTGCGAAGGTGCGGGTGAATGGTTATGAGTGAAGATTATAAATGACACATAAAGGGAAGGATGCCGGATCATTCCGTAACCACTTAATTCCCATGAGCGATTAACTGGAAATGTAAATACGTTGGAATATTATACCCATATTAATTGATTAAAAGTTGTTTTTTTTTATTGAGGCCGCTACTAGTTAAGATTTAGTCGGGTTATAGATCAGCTCGGTTCACAGTCTTACCGAATGAGTTTAACTTCTTTGCTCTAAGGAGGAAAGGCGGGAGACAGAAATGGCCTGAAAGGGAGTAATTTAGCTGCGTGGCGACCGTGCGGCAACTCATTCACATGTGTGCAACCGGCCTGGGGGTGGAGGGGGGAAAAAAGACTGGATTTAAAAGTGCAGGCCCCTTTTCCCAGAGGAATTACGCCTCTGATCGTTCAAGCCAAAACAGAAACCTCTCAGACACGCGCGCACGCGGAAAATCCCGGAGCGATCCGGGATCGCAGCCGGACCGTGTCTGGATCGACTCCCGTTCCCTATGGGGTTTATACGGCCGTCACTATAAAAACACGACCTTAGCCAACTTGAAGCCCATTTAAACACCCCCTCTTATGACAATATATGTATATCATATGACATTACACAGGGCTAGACAATAAAACTGTCATGACTGGGCATATTGTCATCAGATTGAACATGTAATCGGTGGTAGTGGCCTAGTGGGTAACACACTCGCCCATAAACCAGAAGACCCAGGTTCAAACCCCACTTACTACCATCGTGTCCCTGAGCAAGATCCTCCCTGTAACTACTGATTGTAAGTCGCTCTGGATAAGGACGTCTGGTAAATACTGTAAATGTAAAGGTTTTTATGCATAAAACATAATTCCTTCAATTCTTCGTGTTGGGACAGATAACCGCTGTCATCTTGGACCTGTTATCGTCACTATTAAAACTATCATAAACTGAGGTGCCCTGGACACAGAAACCTCCAACATGGACAGCAGGTGGTGCTGTTGCCTTTGCCGTAAAAACCTCTCCATCCCCCCCTTTCGTCTTCGCTCTTCCTTCGCTTTTTTTTCCCTCCCTTTTTTAAAGGTCACGCCAATGAAAACAGCATGACTCAGTAAATTCTACGGGCCGGTTTCGCCATATTTCATTACCGATCATGACACACGGGACAAGCGCGGACGAGTCACGTCCTCGCGACCTCCACCTCTGTAACCCTACCCCCCGGGCGGGCTAAATTTAGCCCGGCGCTCGGCCGACCCCGGGGCCGAGAACACCAACCTTGCTGGCTTTAAGGACGCGGATCTGCTCCTCGTTGACCGTGTCCTTGTTCTTCTCCAGGAAACCCTCGCACTGGTACTCCACCTGCGGGGACGGAGCAGCGGGTCACCATCACGCCCTCGACCCGCGACCTCGTTCTCGTTTGGCGGGGCCGAGGAAGTGTGTCACGTTGGCTCATTAGGAATTAAGAGGGCCCGACTTGGAGCCAAAGTGACACCGGTGACGGCATTACGGTCCCCGTCGGGCGCGCCAGGTGTGCGCTTGGCGGGAGGGGCCCGTCTGGACCCGGGTCCGCCGGGCCCGACTCGCAGAGGTAACACGAGACTACGGGCTAAAACCGGCACAGGGGATTTCGGGCCGGCCAAGACTTCACTTTCAATATTAGATAAACGTATTAAGCGCACACGCGTCCACTTAGTACAAAAAAAAAAAAAAAAAAAAAAAACGTCCGCGTCCGCCGATTCTGCTGCACGCTCGATACCTTGTCGGCAAAGTGCTGAATGATGAAGGCTTTGTTGGACATCCGCGGCTTCTCGAATAGTGCACACGTCTTCAGATGCGTGTTGTACAGCTTCTGGGCCCAGGAGTCGTCAGATCCCTTGGGCATCTGGAGGGGAGAGAGAGAGAGATAGAGAGAGAGAGAGAGAGAGAGAGAGGGGTCAGCGAATCGATGGAGAGCCGGGTCGGTGACGACGAAGACGCGCGCGGTCCCACCTTGCATTCTTCGTCCAGGAGGTCCAGGACGCCCATCTTGGCCTCGATGAGGTTGATGCAAGGCTGGTTGTCGTAGAAGTCGATCAGGGTCCAGGGAATCTGCTCCTTCATGTACTCCTCCTGCTCCAGCTTAAAGACGTGCTGCAGAGAGGAGACGCTTATTTACACCAAGCCCACCGCGGGCCAGTAAATAACCCCAGGAGTTCTGGGAGGTTCTCACCATGTTGAACTGCTGCTGCAGCTTCTCGTTGGCGTAGTTTATGCAGAACTGCTCAAAGCTATTGATCTCGAACGTTTCAAACCTGCGGAAAGGCACAAGAAATGGAAAAATAATTATGAACTACCTTCTGTATTTGCAGGTTATCACTATAGGGTCTATGCAACTAAAGTCCCTCCCTGTAAAGTAATATATAATATTTTCTGGGCCTCCGTTGAAGATCATTACATTTACGCCATTTACCAGACACCCTTATCCAGAGAGACTTACAATCAGTAGTTACAGGGACAGTCCCCCCCTGGAGACACTCAGGATTAAGTGTCCTGCTCAGGGACACGATGGTAGTAAGTGGGATTTGAACCTGGGTCTTCTGGTTCGTAGGCCACTACCGCCCTCGATCCACATATTCCTTAAAACGTAGAAATACTGGCTGACGGGGCACTGGAGACTCACCCGTATATGTCCAGAACCCCTATGAAGGAGTGCTGCTTGACGGTGGTGTGCAGCGCCTTGTTGACGTGGTCCACGATCCAGTTGAAGAGCTTGGCGTAGATGTGCTTGGCCAGGGCGTCGCGGGCGTTGATGGCCTGCAGCTTGGGGACGGGCTTGATGTAGGTTTCCGAGGTCGTCTTCAGCTTCTTGTGGCACAGCCAGTGTGACATGTCCTGATAGGTCACGCCCATCAGCTCACAGAAGGTCAGCAGGTGGCCGTTGTTGGGCTGGCAGAAGGAAGGTGGGACAAATAACGCGCAACACACAGATTTTCAGACGCGCCTCTTGGAAATAAATATTCACGTGGACCAGGGAGGACTCACTGGAATGATGCTGCTGTCGGCATCACGGTCCTTCACTTCCACGTTCCCGAGGTGGAGGATAGCCGCGAGGACTTGGAAGAGTCCCATCTGATATGACTCATTGATTCCTGGTGGGATTTGTAGGATGCATCACGATAGGATTGTAAGATTCATCGTGGAAATTTGTACATATTACAATATAAGAGTTTAAAAGGTCCCATGAAATATTTTTTCTTTTTTGCTTTTCTATCGGTCTTGTTGGTCCCCTAATATTGTATCTGAAGTCTCTTTTTTTTCCCCCCGAAGTTCAGCCTTGGTGCAGAATTACAGCCACTTTGATGGCTGTCCAACAATGATGTTTCACCAGGATGCACCGCTTCAGCGTCTGTAGCTTTAAATGCTAATGAGGAGGAGAGGGGCGGGACGAGAGCGGCCAATAGAAACTGAGCGGACATTTGCACAAATTACATAATCAATACCATCCACCAACCACAATGCTTAGCATACATTTGGAAGCCATGATGGTCGGTGGAGATAATGTTTTAGGGGAGGGGCAGGAAATTCTCTGGGCAAAAAAAGCATGAGAAACAGATGAGCCTTATCAGGGCTCTTAGTTTGTAAACTCAATATTCTATAGAATTCGAACGAGAATTGCTGGTGTCTTCCTCTTGTAAGTTGCTTTGGATAAAAGTGTCTGCTAAATAAAGTAAAGGAGGTAACCTTTCCCCTTATGACATCATAAGGGGAAAGGTTACCTCCCGTTTCTCATGATTTTTCAGTTCCAGATCAGTCCGTCCGAGCTGCCGCACTCTGAATGGCAGAGCAGAATGACTAAAGCACCATTTACACCTATTTTCATGACAGGGGACCTTTAAATCATGAAGGAAGCCAGTACCTAGCAAGGTAAAAGCCTGTCTGGTGGTGGACATCTCCTTGGCATCGTCCACGCCGTCGATGGCAGGGTTCCGGCCCTGCTTGGTGTAGTGGAAATCATTGGCACTGCCTGTGGTGGTGAGAGAGAGAGAGAGATGATCATCTTCACTGGATGATTACTCCACATCTAGCCATCATCACAGACCATACTAATCTCGTAAACATTTACTGGCGTCATGGATAACTACGCACTGATCGGAATGACAGCCTGGACTGTAATGCTTTCCTCTGAGGTCGTCACATGTGACCTTTTCTGCTGAGCTGGAAATACGAGGCCGATATAATGGAGCACAAAGCCCAGACATGAACTAAAGCCCCTAGTGCATGGAATCAGATGCAGGGACACCAGAGCTCAGCAAACAAAGCAGTCTTCATGGATTAAAGAGGAGATGCCCGGTTGCCTGGCAACCCCGACCCGATGGCATGACAACGCCTCCTTCACCAGCACCACCCCCATCCAAAAAAGCATCAGTCCAGGAAGGCAGCTGACGAGGGATAATGCCAGCAGTGTGTGAAGGTGCGAGGAGCGTGATGAGTGAGACTTCAAAAAGGTGTTAATAAGCCGGCGTGGATGAATAAATTGTAGCAGCATTCGAACCCTTCCAGAACTCAAAAAGCACAGGCTTCTATATATACAGGCCAAAAGTTTGGACACACCTTCTCATTCAATGTGTTTTCTTTATTTTCATGACTATTTACGTTGGTAGATTCTCACTGGAGGCATCAAAACTATGAATGAACACATGTGGAGTTATGTACTTAACAAAAAAAGGTGAAATAAGTGAAAACATGTTTTATATTCTAGTTTCTTTGCTCTGGTTACTGCTTTGCACACTCTTGGCATTCTCTCGATGAGCTTCAAGAGGTCGTCACCTGAAATGCTTCTCCAACAGTCTTGAAGGAGTTCCCAGAGGTGTTTAGCACTTGTTGGTCCAGCTCACCCCAAACCATCTGGATTGGGTTCAGGTCCGGTGAAGTACAGAACTCCACATGTGTTCACTACCACATGTGGTGGTAGTAGCCTAGTGGGTAACACACTTGCCTATGAACCAGAAGACCCAGTTTTAAATCCCACTCACTACCATTGTGTCCTTGAGCAAGACACTTAACCCTAGGTTGCTACAGGGGAGGACTGTCCCTGTAACTACTGATTGTAAGTCACTCTGGATAAGGGCGTCTGGTAAATGCTGAAATGTTCATTCATAGTTTTGATGCCTTCAGTGAGAATCTACCAACGTAAATGGTCATGAACATAAAGAAAACACATTGAAAGAGAAGGTGTGTCCCAAACTTTTGGCCTGTGTTGTACATATGTTGGGGGTTTGTTGTCAGTATAATATACAGTGTGTGTGTATTTGTAATCAGAAGGTTGTGGGTTTGAATCCTGAACCGCTGAGGTGCCACTGAGCAAAGCGCCATCCCCACACACTGCTCCCCGGGTGCCTGTCATGGCTGCCCACTGCTCATCAAGGGTGATGGTTAAATACAGAGGACACGTTTCAGTGTTTCACAGTGATAATCACTTCACTTTCATATAACTTTCAAAAAACGATCTAAAACGAATGCGATGAGGCTGAGAATGCATTAAAACATGTTAGGCTGGCAGGGGTGAGGCGGCGAGGGACCTACCCAACTTGAGGGCTTTCAGCTCGGGGAAACGGGAGGCGGCGCAGAGCTGATAGAAGATGTGATAGTTCCTCTCGTCGTCCGCCTAGAAAGCAAGCATATTAACGGCACCGTGAAAAGACACGCCTCAGCCTGCTGGCACGCCCGACCTGGCCGAATATTGAGCACGGTCAAGTGTTTGCTTGCTGTGTCTATTACACATCTAACATATAGACATTAATATATGCAACATGTCTGAAGGCTTTATGTCATTATATAATATCATGTTAAATAAAAACTACTCATGTAGTTAATTCTAAAGCTGGTACTGGAAAAGCACTTATCGGTCTCGTCTCGTCCCTCAGGACGTTCTGGGGCACACTGGGTCACATGTCACCGGGTGCTCTGGGTAACGCCCTTGACCAGGGAAAATGGGGGCGTGCCTTAATTCTCTAGATACACCGCGGGCGTGTGGAGGACTGCAAGTTAGGAGACGCACGGCCTCCGAAGACTGCACATCTCCCCACTAGAGATGCAAAGCACCCATAATGCCGTGCTCCGGGGCACAGGTGCTCGTCCAGGCAGCGACGTGCGGAATGCAGAGACAAGTCAACGCAGGAGCGGCGATGAGGAATGCTGCCGTGGCTCCAGAGCAACGTTCCCCGTCTCCGACAGGAGAAAACAGGAATCCGAGAGTAGGGCAGCGCAGTCCAAGGTCCTCCGTTTCCCTCCGTTCTCGACACGAACGTGACCACGCCCACTACCAACAGCACTTCAATTCCAGCGTTCTAGCAAAGGTGGCCCACACGGAAAACATGGCGCTCAGAACCTGGGTTCCTTGTAGGTCTACGGGCACGAGTCCACGAACAGCTACAGGGCCGCCGCTGACCTTACGTACAGCAGATGTATAAACACACACACACACACACACACACACACACACACACACACACACACACACACACACACACGTATCGTAACCCATACTCCACCCAGGGGTGGAGGGACACACCTTCGTTTCAAACAGTGACATTTCTTCATCAGTGGCAGCTACAGGACCTCAGGAATGTTCCCTTATCAACCACACCGAGCCGTACAGGACTCGTGGTGAGAACACACGAACCTCTATGGGCTGCTGAGAGTAAACACACACACACACACACACACACACACACACAGCAGTAGTACTAGGAAAACTTGGGTGGACTTCAGGAACACAAGGCTGCCTCACACAAGCCCAGTCAGCTCTTCCGCTCACTTCTCCAGTCGGGCGCGGTGGTTTGAAGAAACGTATCCTCAAAACCAGTGAAACACACACACACACACACACACAGACACACACACACAAAAAAAAAAAAACAAGCCGGACAGCGCAGCCCTTGTCTTGGTCAGTGCAGCAGCCGAGACCTTTCCGTTTGGTCCAGGCCAGCCATAGTCCCCCTTCAGCTGCTCCAGACAGGGGTCGCCACAGCGGACCAAAACAAAGATTTGGCAAAAGTCTTACCCCCCATTTACCCAGACTTGGGGCGGACACCAAGAAGCACACAGTCACACGCGTCCCCATTGGCTGGGTTAAATTACACCTGAACATGTAAAATTTATGACTTTTGTAATGAAATACACAAATACTGAAAATATGAACACATGAAATAACTGCAACAAATGTAAAATATTTTCTGATGTTTAAGACAATGGGATGGCATGTGCCTCCATCCCACACTTCGTTATTAAAATTGTACATTTCGCAAGGAATTGAATAATAATAAAATGTTTGACAGATTGATCCCAAAGGGAAATTTAGGAGAAAAAAAAAAATGTATTCTGGCATTTTATCTGATCTTGCCGGCATGCAACAGGGAAGAAGGTTCCGGTAGAAAAGCGGGCGGCTCACCTGAAACACCACTCTGGATTTCTCCAGCAGGTACGTCCTCATGTTGGCGCCGATGATGTGGTACCGCTTGTCGAATCCGATCTCGATGTACTTGCCGAAGCGGCTGCTGTTGTCGTTTCTGGTCGTCTTGGCGTTTCCTATGGCCTAATATCACAATAAAATGAAAAAAATTACAACCGTTTCAGCATGGCCGTATTATAACGAGCGTTGAGAGGACGGCTGCCGAATTCGGCGCGGTGGGTTCATCCAGTTGGAGAATGTGGGATGGTGAGGTGCATGTAACGTCCATCAGAACCGCCCGCGTGTGCCTCTGCGGCCGCTTCCGCAGCGCCGGTGCATGCTGGGAGTCGGGTCAGCAGCTCCAGAGGGAAAGGCGGGGGGGGGGGGGGCGCTTAAACTCGTAACCCACTGCAGGGGAATTAAGGCTCTAAAAATAGGCCGGTGGTTGTGCCAGCGAGGATGATGGATGTAAACAGAGAACCGGGGGTGGGGTGGGGGGGCAATGAAGCTGAATGAAGGAGGGGACAATTAACGGGGACTAAAAAGCCCAACGCTCCTAAAATCTTCGCTTCGGAGCGGGCACGGGATCTGGAATCGTGGTGACAGCTGCACTAACAGCGGGATGCTGGGAAACGACAGGACTTCAACCAGGCAGCTCTTTTGTCTTTAAACCATCACACACACTTTAAACCATCGATGCAATTTGCAGCGATGGGGGACGGGGACGCGGTGCGAGGACGTGCTGTGAAAGGGTCCAGTAAATCAGCGTGGACGTAAGACGATAGTCTGAGAAAAATCTCCTCCCCCTCCATCACAACCACCGACACCGTGCATGCTGTGCATTCTGGGACTTCTCATCCCCTTAATGGACTCCAGAGTCCAACTCGAGGCCTGGAATCTCAACGTACGAACATCTACAGGCCATGCTGTGGGTGGAAAGCGAATTTGCCCATTTGATTTGATTTATTTATCCGGAAGCCACGGCTAATTATGGATCAGCAATTACAGAGATGTCTTCAAGCGGGGAAACCATCGGTATAAATCATTAAAATGTTCCGATAAAGGCATCCGTGTCAAAGGTCACGATCCCCTGCCAGTCATTCATACACAAGTACGGCCGCAGTCTCTCGTAAAAATGTAAGCTGCGTGCGAACAGCCCGGTGAATCGCTACTGTTCCCATGGCAACGTCGAGTGACAGCTGACGCAGAGGTACAAAAGCAGCTTTGCTGCCAAAATATGGCCGCTGATCAGGAACAGGTTGGGAAGGTGTCATGATTTCTGAAACGGCGGGCGGATTTAGACCGCGAGGGGCGGAGGGGAGCTGACGCAGCCACTTCCGCTGGAGTTGGCCAAGAACAGAGTCATCAGAGCCATATGGCAACTCACACACACACACACACCCACACACTGTGTGTGATTTAGAAGCGGATGGATTCAGAAGAGACGGATTCAGAGCCTCCGCTACTCACAGTTTACACCCTGAATACTCATCGAAGGGACGTTGTACGGATTGTTGTACATTGCTGTACGGATTTGGACACGTTACCTGGTGTCTCTGGAGCACATGGTCACTAAGTCTGCACAACAGCAGCCGCAGCAAAATAAATAAATAAATAAATAAGGTCTCACCTCCATGATGGGGTTCGACGCCAGAACCTTCTCCTCCACGTTGGCCTCACTCGCCGAGCCACTGACCGTGGCAAAGTAGCGCATGGCATATTTCGCCGAGACCGTCTTACCCGCACCAGACTCGCCACTCACGATGATGGACTGATTCCTCTCATCCCTGATTGGACAAAAGAAAAAAATATGTTACTTGTCCGCCAAAAACACAATAGTCTTAAAAAAAAAAAAAAAGAACATTTTTATATATGCACATATAGCATAAATAAAACTGGTCAGAAACTGAATTCAAAAGTAGAAAACACAAATGTTGTGTGAAATGTTATATTCTAAATGTGCGTGTTATATATATATATATATATATATATGATGATGTATGATGATGATGTATGGCTGACTGGTCCTGAAAGTCACAAATATGGCATTTCAAATTATTACAATAGTACTTACCTAAAAAATGTTCATTTATACATATTTGGTATTTAAAAATATAACACACACACACAGTAACACATCAATATACTGTTAAGAGGTGTGACCCACAATGTCCTTGTGTTTGTGTATGTAGTGAAGCTGCATGTCTGATTCTCCTCCTGAGCGAGAGTCAATGGAGCGAGAGAGGAAGAGAGAGAGAGAGAGAGAAAGAGAGGAGGGGCTATTTCTGGCTCCGCCGCAGCACCGGTGTTGTAATGACCTACAAACCGCACCTTCGCGCAAAGAGAGGCGACGGCCACGCGTCGCGGGACACATACCTGGCCATCTGCTTATACGCCTCCTCCGCCACGGCGAATATGTGCGGGTCCATGTCGCCCATGTTCTGACCACTGTAGGCATTGATGATGTCGGCCCCATAGATGGGCAGCGTCTCGTATGGATTAATGGCGACCAAGACGATACCTGAACGGTAAAAAAATAAATAAATAAAAAATGAACGAAAGCTGGAAGCAACAGGCGCAGGAGCTGGAGAAGGCCTGAAAGGGCCGGAGGAGGGCGTTTACCACAGTAGGTGTAGATGAGCTTGGAGTCGATGAAGCGCACTTTGAGGTTGTGGAGGACGGCCGGCTCGTGGAGGTAGCTGAGAGCCGTGAGGTCGTTCTCGCCCACCAGGATGTCGGGGTTCCGGAGGTGGGGCAGATTCTTGGTTTTGGGGTCCAACTTGTATTCAAGATCCTGAAATTTCCACAACGCGCCGTGAGACTCCCCCACCTGGGCGTGGCTACAGTTTCAGTTAACTTGCTGCCACCCAAACCTTAAAATAAACGGACCACGACCGGAAACGAAATAGTCCGTTATGGGCGAAATACGATCACACTGGCAACAATGGTGGGGCAGTGGTGGCCTAGCGGTTAAGGAAGCAGCCCCGTAATCAGAAAGTTGCCGGTTCGAATCCCGATCCGCCAAGGTACCACTGAGGTGCCACTGAGCAAAGCACCGTCCCCACACACTGCTCCCCGGGCGCCTGTCATGGTGCCCACTGCTCACTCAGGGTGATGGTTAAATGCAGAGGGCAAATTTCACTGTGTGCACCGTGTGCTGTGCTGCTGTGTATCACAAGTGACAATCACTTCACTTTCACTTGTAACAATGCAGCCGGTACTCGAGCGAGCGGCTTCCTGGAGTTCATGGACGAGATGTATTAAAAAGCCGCGTCCCGGCCTGCAGCAAAGCAGCTCGTAAATAACGCTGCGAGCGCATGCAAGTGGCGGCACGCGATTCGTTTACCGCAACAGCTGTCGACCCCGCCCCCCAACCCGCAGAGCCCACACCGCATCTCCGCCGCTCACCTTTCCATCCTCCAGCTGGAGGTGCAGCACGCTGTCGGCCGCCTTGTAGTCCTTGAGAAGCTCGGCAGACTTCCACACCTCCTCCGGGTCGGGGATCCACACCCGGGCATACTGTGCAACAGAACACACACACACACACACATCAGCAAACAGAACGTGAGGTACATGCAACACGTCAACAGCCTCTGCATACCGAATGCAACGCACGTATTAATAACAATGGCCGCCTTTCAGATGTTACGAGACTTGAACACCGGGAGGCCGTGCCGTGTTCAGGACCGAGGAGGGACGCGCACCCAGACAGCCCGAGGAATGCTGTAAACCCGGGACCCTGGCAACCGCATTCTTCCTGCTGCTCCTCGGCGCGGGAGTCAGCTGACACGGAAGCATGTGAAAATCATTGATTCGAGGGAGCAGCGCGGTCACATGGGTGGAGGGGCCACCAAGAACACCGTGACGGCCCGCTCGGGCTGGTACGACCGACCAGGCTTCCCGTGGAACGATCACGCAGGTTCCTCCTGACAAAGCGCCATCAACATATGTCTTTATAGCACTTCCACAGCCGCCCTACAGTATATATTGGTTATAGGGCCACAACTATCGAATATATTTGGAATCGACTATTCTGTAGATTTTTACCGATTAATCGATGAATCGGATAAAATCATACCTTTTTAGATTTTTAAACAACTCTATCAAATACTGTTATGCAACATGAAAATCCTCTTAAAATGAGCAAGCAATTGGCTGTTATTACTCACAAAAAAAGCCCATTGAAATCAACCTTTTTGAGAAACATTCATGATGCACATGAAAAAAAAAAACTATGAAACACAGGTTAGCCTGTTCGTCCTTAGTTATATTCAGAAAATCCGGCTTTTTTTTCCCAGGATATTTTCTTTTACTAATTTTTCTTTCTATTTGTGTCCTGTTAAAATGAGGAACTACGACTGCAAATGTGCCCAGTAGAGGGTATGTTGTATGTTGTCCATTATCGCTCCTTCTTCTACCACTGGAGAAGTTCACTTACGACCGTAACCATAGATTGGACAGCTGATGTAATGCCGGGTTCTTTTTAATTCCTAAAACGACCCAAAAATCCCGGAACGTAGCGGAGCTGAAGGGAATCCAGGCCACGCCGAAGGTCGCGGGAAGTTATCATCCGACTGCGGCGGGAAACTAGACGGGGTCGCATCGGCCCAGGCCGGTGGGGACGAATGGGACGTGGCCCAGTCCACCCCCCTCACGGCCACCGTACTCCTGGATGCCGGGGGAAACGTGCCGTGGACCTCCAGAGAAGATCTGAGGCTCTGCGCGTTGCGGCTGAGGCCGTGTGTCCTTGTGGGCGGACGTTCGTGGACCCGTAATAAAACAAGATGGACGCCGCACCCCGACCCCGACCGAAACACCAATTATTCAAACGCCGCTGCGTTTCCATGGAGACGGCCTGCCTCTGGGGGAAAATATCACCAACGTACATCTCAACCGAAACACCCGACTGGAATGTGGGGGAAAAAAAAAAAAAAAAAAAAAAAAGACCAGATTAATAATCTGATTAAATCTTATAAAACTATTTATACGGTTCTTAGGATCTGTGTTTCGGCCAGGGGTGGCAGAGATGTTCTCACAGCGCCAACGTCTCCGGTCCGGTCCGTGCAAACTCCTGGTCGTGCACGCAAATCAGCTGATTCCAAACGGGATTTTGTTCGCAGTGATCATGGTTCCAGTTCGTTTTTCATTATGGGCACAACTTTTTTAAAAATTCCGGGTCTCAATGCTTATTTATTTGATCCGTTTTTATGTTCATTTCAAACGTGAAGCACTTTTATTTTACAAAAGGAAGAATGTGTAAAAATGTGAAAGTGTCTTATTTACATGTAAATGGTTTACAAAAGTAAATGGTGAACAGGTCCCCCCCCCAATCCACGCCACAATGACAGTCTTTAGGTGAATAAATAATTTTACAACGGAAAACGTGGAATTCAGAGGAATTAAAAATGGGAAAACTGATTTTCTGGGGCCCTACAGTTAGTTGTGGTCGGTTTGTACGTCAGACGCGTGCCCCCCAACTGAAGAACCCGCTTCGCACCCCGGACCGGCGAGACGTGGTTTCTACACCTCATCCCATTCCCAGCAGCCGCCAGCGGCTTGTCTCGTGGCAGCCAATCAACGGGACCAATTTGGCACGGGGGAATAAAGCGGCGGGGAGCACCGACACGCAGCCGCCAAACCCGGACCTTGTAACTAGACCCCCACGATGCCACGCCCCCCACCAACAGACAGCAGGGTTAAAAATAACGTCCACGCGTGAACTCAGGTCACCTGCTGCACCTGACGACACAAGAAGAGCAGTTCATACATCATTCCTTTGGTATGAAATAAATGGGCGTTACTGTTCAAAGGAACATATGCATATTGTAGGAGTCAAATCGAACAGAAACACCGTACTCCTGCGCCTCGTACCGCGGTCGCCAGGGGAAACGTGCCGTGGACCTCCAGAGAAGATCTGACAGTCCCCACACACTGCTCCCCGGGCGCCTGTCATGGTGCCCAAGGGTGATGGTCAAATGCAGAGGACACGTTTCACCGCGTTACCGTGTGCTGTGCCGCAGTGTCTCACAACGGCAATCGCTTGACTTTCACCTACTTGCGATTGACGGATCATTTGTGACGAACGCTATACGAACTTTACTTTGTACCACAATTCACAAACAGTCAAGTGGCTTTTAGCTCTTCACAAGCACGGAACCGGAGGGCAGGAATTACCGGGGTTTACTGGCGGCTTATCCCGGTCCAGTGAAACACACCTCCTCTCGGTTACTAATGCCCCCCACACACACACACACACGTCCATCCATGTGGCGCATCCAAGTGTGAAATTAATCACTTGATATTATTATTAATAATAATAATAATAAAGAGCGGGGTCAGTGGTGGTCTAGCAGTTAAGGAAGCGGCCCCCGAATCAGAAGGTTGCCGGTTCGAATCCCGATCCGCCAAGGTGCTACTGAGCAAAGCACCGTCTCCACACACTGCTCCCCAGGCACCAGTCATGGCTGCCCACTGCTCACCAAGGGTGATGGTTAAATGCAGAGGACATGTTTCACTGTGTGTCAATCACTTCAGTAAAAAAAAAAAAAAAAGAGCAGTTTTTAATGAACCAGCTTCCTGTTTGTTTGTGGAGGTGTAAGACACTGTCCCTCCAGGTGAGCGAGTCCGTGTTCTGACATGAAGGGGTCACCGTGAGAGGAGGTGACGGTGGCACGGGCCGAACTGAAGCAGCGTTTTGCACATCGGTTCACGACCCAAAAGACAGAGAATTAACCCCGTAAAAACCCGGCAGCTTTCGCGTTAGACGTCACCACACGTCACCCGGGTCCCACAGTGACGTGACGGCTCTTACTTGCGGACTCTCGTCATGCGCCCGGACAATTTACAGCTTCACGCCGGTTTCTGAGTGACACTGAGTGGTCACATCATCCGGGAGGCGGTGGCGGCCACCACGAGCTCACAGTCCGCGGGAGCAGAGCGAATCCAGCACGAACGCCACGCCGGCTCATCACATGACAGACGGTCATGTGAGAGTCTGCTGCCTCCGTCCCTGCACAGCGGCCTCCGCCCCGCACACGTTCCCCTCCGGTCGCCCGTAGCAACGGGCACATTCGCTTTCAACGTCGCATTCTTCCAATTAATTCAAATACAAATTCTAACTTTATTTGTCACGAACACAGTCATACACGATATGATATGCAGTGAAATGCTTTAGCGACTGCTATAGACCTCAACATATATAATGAACCAATATGCAAATATTGCAAGCATAAAGACATAAAAAAGTGTAATATTTGGTTAACATAAAATATGTGTAACAGGTAGGGTGAAGGTGTACAAATGAGTGAAAGTTAATGTATAAAGATAAAAAAAAACAACAACGGTTACCAACGTTTCATATTCAGAAGGACATAAAAATCCCCCGGAACGTGCACCGGGAATCCTCCCCACCACCAGCAAGTACACGTTCGTTTTATCAAATTCATAAAACGTAACCGGACCGGACACAGAACGCAACCAAATTCGCTCGGACTTACTTTCAAAAACATAAAATCCAACTCCTGGTTCATCTTCGCACCATAACTGCGCCCTCACTTCACACGGACGGGCCGGCGAGGGTCCTTCCCTCTCGTCCGTCTCGGCTCGTACCGCGGCCGAACAATGGTCCCGTTCTGCCAGCGAGCCGCGGCGTAACCGTCCCTCGGTCTAGACCGGGCCCTCAGTACATCACATGAGAGGCGGAATAAAGGATTTATTTAAAACCTGACGATGAGCGAGCGAGCCAGGGGCCTGGGAGTGACCGGAACTTTATCCTCGGGTTATATATTCAGCACATATACATGCACACATGTTCAAACGTTTCCTAATACATTTGAACCGAACTTACTACTAAATTAATTTAGAAATTTCCAGATTTGAGCCTTGTTAGCGCAGTAGGTAGCGCATCAGTCTCATAATCTGAAGGTCGTGAGTTCGATCCTCACACAGGGCAGTGTTTGATTTTGCAGGGGCTGCGGTGGCCTAGCGGTTAAGGAAGCAGCCCCAAAATCAGAAGGTTGCCGGTTCGAATCCCGAGGTGCCACTGAGCAAAGCACCGTCCCCACACACTGCCCCCCGGGCGCCTGTCATGGTGCCCACTGTCACCAAGGGTGATGGGTTAAATGCAGAGGACAAATTTCACTGTGTGCACCGTGTGCTGTGCATCACAAGTGACAATCACTTCACTTTATCGCTTTTACACTTTAGATTCATTGCTTTGTTAATGTTAATCGCAAAAAATGTTCTCTAATAAGCAATAAAGTGGAATGCGGCATCATTCTCCGTCTCCATAACGTCACGGTTCCGTGAGAATGGAGAACTCTTGCAATAAATGCTTCAGGTGAACCGGAATTTGGTCAATTTGAAAATATCTTATAGTCTGAGCATCCGTTCAGAATCTACACAGAAGATGAGAAGGTCCTGCTGCTGCTGCGTTCCCACGGCTGAGACGGGCAGGAAGAGCGGAGACATTCTTCCTCCTGCTCAGTCAATGGAGGTTTCTCTCCCTCCGACCGTGGTGGCACAAAGGCCGATGTGTTCCCAGGAGTCGGGCTTTCGAACCGCCACAATCCGACCTCTAACCCAGTCACAGTCACGGGGTCAGCAGCTGGCCGGGACGCGTCCTTTCCCCCGGCCCGGTACCAGAGGAGGCGGGTCACCTGCTCGGCGCATCTCTCCCCACGCGCCGGGGATGGTCCAGGCCGGGGGACGAAACGGGGACCTGGGTTAGATCACTCCGGCCTGGACCATCCCCGGCGCGTGGGGAGAGAGGAGGCGGGTCACATTCTTGGCGCTCCAGGAGAGGAGCTTGGCACGTCTCTCCCCGAGCACCGGGGACAGTCCAGGCCGAAGTGACCTCGCCCTGGTCCCTGTGTCGGTATCAGAGGAGGCGGGTCACCTACTCGGAGAGGAGCTCGGCACGTCTCTTCCCGCGCACCTGGGATGGTCCAGGCTGGAGTGACCTCGCCCAGGTCCCAGTGTCGATCCCCCGGCCCGGCATCAGAGGAGGCGGGTCACCTGTTCGGCGCTACAGGAGAGGAGCTCGGCACGTCTCTCCCCGCGCACCGGGGACGGTCCAGGCCGGAGTGACCTCGCCTTGGTCCCCGTGTCGATCCCCCGGCCCGGTATCAGAGGAGGCGGGTCACCTGCTCGGTGCTACAGGAGAGGAGCTCGGCACGTCTCTCCCCGAGCACCGGGGACAGTCCAGGCCGGAGTGACCTCGCCCTGGTCCCCATGTCGGCATCAGAGGAGGCGGGTCACCTGCTCGGCGCTACAGGAGAGGAGCTCGGCACATCTCTCCCCGCGCACCTGGGATGGTCCAGGCCGGAGTGACCTCGCCCAGGTCCCAGTGTCGTCCATGGACCGCCCGGGTCCTGCTGGATGCTGAGGCGACACGCCCTGGCGCGCAGGGCCAGGCCCGGGTGACGTCACAGCGCCGCCCGTCCGCAGCATCACAACACCCCGCGTCCACAGAGATGCTTCGCATTCATTTCATCCGTATTTTCGGCAAAACGAAGGCCGGAGACGTTCCGCGTCGCGGCAAATAACGAATTTCTGCATCGAAATCGACAGATGCGCATCCTGCAGCAGTGTGTGTGTGTGTATGTGTGTGTGTTTATAGAAATAATATGAAACGGGCGATGTAAAAAGGGCCAGTTCGTTCGTTCGTTCATTCATTCATTCGGCGCCGCCGTGATTTGAGATTTTCTGCTGGTGCAAAAAAAAACAAAAAAACAGATGCGACAGAGAGAGAGAGAGAGAAGGAGAGGGACGACATGAACGTTACCTTTGTGTAGAGCTCCGACGCTGCCATGACGGTGCGATCCTCTCTCCGGTCCGCGCCGGACTCTCCGACCGACGGCTTTTAGTCCATAGAATCCGGCGCCGCGGCAGCCCGACAAAAACAAAAAAAAAGAGAAACGTGCCTATTTCCTCCGCCCCCTGTGCATTCTGGGTACGAAGCGAGCTGAGCGGGACGCGGCGGCGGGTGTCCGGGGCGCGGATCTTTAAACCGGCGCCGGTCTGCCGCCCTGCGGTCGCGCCGCGCACCGAGTCGGCAGCTCTGCGTACGCACGCAAAAAAACAAAAAAAACACCAAAAAAATGTTTTGTACAATTCTACTATTCTGTTCTCTTCTATTCTTATTGTATATATTTATTCCTCTTGTTCCTCTTGCTGCATCGAGCAAGTTTTCGAATTTCCCTCGGAATAAATAAAATTCTTTCTTATCTTATCTTAAAAATGCAAATGACCTTTCGCCTTCACTAAAGTCCTGTACTCGGCGGACGTTAAAAGATTTTTCGGCAAAAGCTTTCACAAAGTCGCGCACATGGTCGCTGTTTTTTTTATTATTATTATTTAATCGGTCGCCGCAGCCGCTCGTCCATTTTGACGGTGTGCGATGTTTCAAAATAAAAGTTCCGAAGGGGGAGACGGATGGCGGATTTAATTCACAGCAACACGGCGCCTTTCGGCCTGGGGTTAAAACGTGTAAATCCGTTCACGTCGTGACCTTTCGTGCCCGTGAAAGCGAGAAAGCCGCAGGTAATGGGGTCGGGGTTTAGATTGGGGGGTCGGGCTTTGGCCTTTGGGCTTTTATTTTGAAGCCTCGCACACCGTCAAAAGCGCAGCGACCAGAGTAGCAGAGATTTATTATTATTTATTATTATTATCTTATTATTTCCCAATTTACCGCAAATTATTGGCTGCCGAGCAACGTGAGTGTGTACGTTGACAGACATGCGTGACAGTGGAGAGTTCTGGGTGTTTGTTTGATAAGTAATACTGGTTTATTGACATTATGATCTCCAATTGAAATAAAGTCACATTGTTTATATTTATTACTTACATTTGCATATTTGTAACACTTGAAAATTTTTAGATTTGCAATGTTTGCAATATTGAGGTCGACAGCAGTCGCACAACCATTTCACTGCATATCATACTGTGTATGACTCTGTACGTGACAAATAAAATTTGAAATTGAACATTGAAAGTTTGCACTGATTACAGAAGCAATGAAACTGGCCAAATTCAGATTGGTACTGTCTAGTGCATCAACAGAGAACATCTTTTTTTTTTTTCAAACTTTGTTAATGGTCATTTATTATTCTTTTTTGTAATTTTAGTAAAAAAACAAAAAAAATAAGGAACTTTGTAAATGACACTTGCTGTAAACCGTTTAATTTCACATGCACGCTTTGTTCTTTATGCATAGATGCCGTGGTGTCTGGTGCCCAGAGGTCAGCAGTAGATCCTGGAAGTTGGGGTGGTGGCCATCCACAACTCGGGTGTTTAAAAAAGGCACTTAGTAGCTGCTGTTGAGTTGAGATGTTGTTTTCGCAGCCATTCTGGAGCCACGACTACTTGGCCCAAGTCATACATATTCAGTCCTGTTGGCTACAAAATGTGATGCACTGCTTGTTCCAGCGTGATTTTCTTTCAGCAATTCAAGCTGTAGCAGCTCTTGTTTGGGCCAGACAACATACTGATCGGATGCATGAGCAGAATGTGAAGACTGCTCAGGAAATTTTGGCTGTTTTCTACCCTCCCTGGACGAACGGCACAAAACATCATAAAAGTCTGCTCACATCCCACTCACGACCTTGTTCCGGCAGAAGACACAGGAGCATTAAAACCAGGTCAAACCGACTAAACAACAGCTTCTACCCTGTTGCCATCAGGGCACTTAATGACATTTAATCTATTTTTATTACTTTCAGTTCAATTTCCTTTTCATATACAATCATGTACATGTACTTCACCAAAAAATGATAAACTCAACAACAGTACACTTCCAGCCTTATGCACCTGATCTTTGCACATCTCTGCTCTTTTTGCACATGTTTGTCTGGTCTTGTGTGTCCTGTTTGAAACTTACAAGCATCCTACATGATGTTGTCCAGTTATGTCCTGTTTGGCCTGTTCATTGTACAGAAAAGTTCTACTTTTCTCCTATAGTGTACAGTATTTAAACTTTAGTTTTAGTTAGTATAGTTTAGTTTAGTGTGTATATCCATATATTTTTTGTCTGATTTGATTGCACTAAGGGGGGGGGGTCTGTGTGAAACATATTATTTCAATACACTGTATACTGTGTATATCTTGAATAAAGTTTTCATGTGCAACAAGGTTTCCATCTCACCCTTTAATTCCATATTTTGTATTACATTAGTACATGAAGTGAAGTGATTGTGAAGTGATTGTCACACGTGATACACAGCAGCACAGCACATGGTGCACACAGTGAAATTTGTCCTCTGCATTTAACCCATCACCCTTGGTGAGCAGTGGGCAGCCATGACAGGCGCCCGGGGAGCAGTGTGTGGGGACGGTGCTTTGCTCAGTGGCACCTTGGCGGATCGGGATTCGAACCGGCAACCTTCTGATTACGGCGCCAATTCCTTAAGCGCTAGGCCACCACTGCTATTTGTCTTCTTTTTTAAGCTAGCTTTCTCCTATCCCACTCCATTTTTACACACAGTATTTAAGATGGCTCTTGTACTCGTTCACAACCTGAATGTGACTGTGTAGAAATGCTATGTAGAAACCGCGCCGGCAGGGGGCAGCAGCGGCGGCGGCGGCGTCCGCGCATCACGCCGCGCCGTTGAAATGACCGAGCGGCGTAGAAGGAGTTCGAGTTTCCCGACATGGCGTCGCTGAATGACAGATCGGTTTGGGACGAGGTGGAGGTCTGTTTGTTTCTTTTAACCTCCCTGCCTTTCCTATCCCCCGAGATGTAACGTTTGTTCCGTAACGTCTGTTGTTGTTTTTATTTTAATCGCTCTGGCGGACGCCGTTCCACCTCAGGTCCGCTAGCCGGCTAGCCGATGTAGCCCCCGGTCCGCAGCATGACACAGCGTCTTAGCCCGGCGCAGAAACGCCTATATTTCCCCTGTGAGAACCCCGGTCGGCTTCTTCTACTTAATTTGTAGTAGTTGTGTGTTGAGAACGCGTCGTTTTTTGTCCCGAAGGGTTCGTTGCTCGTGCAAAAAGACGTCGACGCAGCAGCAGCAGCAGCGGAGTTTTTATTTTAATCCGAACCGCCGCCTTCCGCTATTAAACATTCCCCGAGCAGCGAAAACAGGCTGCGTTCTTCTTCGGGCCGGAAGTGTGCGTGTTTTTTATGCGGGCCGAACCGCTGTCGTTTTAACGGCCAGTCTCGCCGCGAACAATGGGCCCTGGCGGCCTAGCGGGCGAGGAAGCGGACCCCTTATCGGAGGGTTGCCGGTTCGAATCCCCGAGCCGTCGCGATTTCACAATGATCCATTCCCTGCGGGATGCGAACTGGTGTTCTGTCGGGTTTTTTTTTTTATAGCGACTGTTCCTGCTAGCTGTGCGACTGAATCTTTTTTTATATAATTATTATACTGTCCATAAAGCACAAGTAGTAAGTTGTGGTAGCTCAGAAACAGCTATCAGATCGTCCTACCCCCAGTGATGAATATTAATTATGACACTTTATTGTCCAAAAAACACAGGTATGTTCTGATAGCTCAGAAACACAAGTGAAATAAAGAAAGAAAGTGAATTGATTGCAGCAGAGCACACAGTGAAATTTGTCCTCTGCATTTAACCATCACTTGAGCAGTGTGGCACCATGACAGGCGCCCGGGGAGCAGTGTGTGGGGACGGTGCTTTACTCAGTGGCACCTTGGCAGCTCGGGATTCGAACCGGCAACCTTCTGATTACGGGGCCGCTTCCTTAACCGCTAGGCCACCCGGTGTCATGGGTGCCCACTCACAATGACCATCACTTTCATTTGGGTAAAATGTATATTCGGAATCGTAAGTTTTGACAGAGTGTGATCTGATTTTGGCGCAGGATGGCATTGGCGAGGAAGTCCTGAAAATGTCCACCGAAGAAATCGTCCAGCGGACGCGTCTGTTGGACAGCGAGATAAAGGTGCGTACTGTGCCGCTCGCACGCACGCTGCTCCGGTTTCCTCGATGTTAAATCGCTCACCGTTGTGGTACTTGCCCAGATCATGAAGAGCGAGGTTTTGAGGGTGACCCACGAGCTCCAGGCCATGAAGGATAAAATTAAGGAGAACACAGAGAAGATCAAAGTGAACAAGACTCTGCCGTACCTGGTTTCGAACGTTATTGAGGTAAGCTACTCGGGCCAACATGCAGTAGTGAGCAGGGGTGTTAGATGTAAAACAATGAACAGAGACTCTCTTCTGGTAGGGTGGTAGTAGCCTAGCGGGTAACACACCAGAGGACCCAGGTTCAAATCCAACTTACTACCATCGTGTCCCTGAGCAAGACACTTAACCCTGAGTGTCTCCAGGGGGGGACTGTCCCTGTAGCTACTGACTGTAAGTCTCTCTGGATAAGGGCGTCTGGTAAATGCTGTAAATGTAAAGGTTCTCCTGCGGTTCTCTGAGCAGAAATATTGTTCTCCATCTGTAGACTTTTGTAAACTTTACCAGAGTTGCAGGGACAGTCCCCCTGGAGACACTCAGGGTTGAATGTCTCGCTCAGGGACACGATGTAAGTGGGGTTCGAACCTGGGACTTTGTGGTCTTCCGCCTCGTAGGAGAGTGTTTTATCCGCTATCGATCGATTTAGATGACGTTAGCATTTGCTCTTGAAATCTGAAATTATTCGGTTCCATTGAAGTTGCTAGATGTGGATCCAAATGACCAAGAGGAAGATGGAGCCAACATTGATCTGGATTCCCAGAGGAAAGGGAAATGTGCCGTCATCAAGACGTCCACAAGACAGGTTCGTTACTGTAAAGGTCGTTTTACATGCTGTATGTCATTAACATTATTTATGTTCCATAAATAACATAACTGTGTGCTACTTTATGCCATTTCATCTTGGTTTTAGACTTATTTCCTCCCTGTAATTGGTCTGGTGGATGCTGAGAAACTGAAGCCGGGTGATCTTGTGGTAAAAAATCCTTTTTGGGACTTTAATTCCATTTTTAATGTCCATTAATGCATAATTACACGCTTTTGACATTTTTTTTTTTTTTCAGGGTGTGAACAAAGACTCCTACCTGATTTTGGAGACTCTGCCCACAGAGTACGACTCGAGAGTGAAGGCGATGGAGGTGGACGAGCGCCCCACTGAACAATACAGCGACATTGGCGGCCTTGATAAACAGATCCAGGAGGTGGAGGGGGGAAAAAAAAAGGAGAGGAACAACGATTCCACTTCTGTGTTCCCTGAACTGACCAAACTCTTCTTCCCCGACAGCTAGTGGAAGCCATCGTTCTGCCGATGAACCACAAGGAGAAGTTTGAGAACCTCGGCATCCAGCCACCCAAGGGGGTCCTGATGTACGGCCCTCCTGGGACGGGGAAAACGCTACTGGCCAGGGCCTGTGCTGCCCAAACCAAGGTCCGTTGTTTGTATGTGTGTGCATGTCTGATTGTTCCAACCCAGGGTGGTACGTATGGCCTCAAACTTATTTTCATCAAAAAAATGCTATTTTATTTATTGCAGATTGTCTGCGATCATGGAGGGTGTGAAATTTGCACAGCCCTTGAACTCTTTATCGGCCCTTTTGGAAACCCTTCATTTATTGCCTCTTCTCTCCTCCCAGGCCACGTTCCTGAAATTGGCCGGCCCACAGCTGGTCCAGATGTTCATTGGTGACGGCGCCAAGCTGGTTCGCGATGCCTTTGCTTTGGCAAAGGAGAAGGCTCCGTCCATCATCTTCATCGATGAGCTGGATGCCATTGGGACAAAACGGTAAGCTTATCGTGCCGAGGCTGCCTTTTTTAACAGCGGGCAGATCTGGTCGACCTTCACGATGTGGCGCATGCACCACGATCTCCAAATAGATTGACAGCGAGAAAGCCGGAGACCGCGAAGTCCAGAGAACTATGTTGGAGCTCCTCAACCAGCTAGATGGCTTTCAGCCCAACATGCAAGTCAAGGTATCCCCCCCCCCCCTCCCCCCCCCCCCCCCCCCCCCCCCCCCCCCAAAGCCTCTAACGTTCAAATGTTTGATCAGTTTTTATTGACGCCCCTCGTGCTGTGCTCAGGTTATTGCAGCCACGAACAGAGTGGACATCCTGGACCCGGCTCTGCTGCGGTCCGGTCGCTTGGACCGGAAGATCGAGTTCCCCATGCCGAACGAAGAGGCGCGTGCGCGCATCATGCAGATCCACTCGCGCAAGATGAACGTCAGGTGGGTTCTCCATTTACTTTTACTTTACTTGGCAGACGCTTTTGTCCAAAGCGACTTACAAGAGGAAGACACCAGCAATTCTCGTACGGTTTCCATAGATTTTGAATTACAAAACTAAGAGCCCCGATAAGGCCGAACTTGTCAGAAAAAAAAAACGTGCTCGGAAAAGTGCTAGATGAAGATTCTTTTTGTTGCGCAGTGTACGTGTGTGTGTGTTAGATTCGTCTGAAATACTTTTTGAACAAGTACGTTTTCAACTGCTTCTTAAAGGTGATAGTAGTCTCGGCTAGTCGAATGGAGCAGGACAAGTTGTCCCACCAGCCAGGGACAACCAAGGAGGACTCATCCAGATTTTAATCTCCGCTCCCGCGTGTTTGTAATTTGTTCTTGTCCTGAGCGGCATCAGTTCATTAATAAATGTCTTCCTCCAGTCCTGACGTGAACTACGAGGAGTTGGCCAGGTGCACGGACGACTTCAACGGCGCCCAGTGCAAAGCCGTGTGCGTGGAAGCGGTAAGTCTCCTCGCGGGCAGCCGAGCTCTCCCTCGGTCCCGTCGCCCGGCCTGGTTTCACCGCAGCTGCCTGTGGTCTCTCGTTCAGGGCATGATCGCGCTCCGCCGCGGCGCCACCGAGCTGAACCACGAGGACTACATGGAGGGCATCCTGGAGGTGCAGGCCAAAAAGAAGGCCAACCTGCAGTACTACGCCTGAGGCCGAGGCGCTTGTGTTTTTGTGTGTGTGTGTGTGTGTGTGTGTGGGGGTCAAGCAGCACGTCTCCATCGGTGGTCCATGGGAAAACAGAAACTGGGCCGTTGTGTAGCAGCTGACCTTGTGTGGTGGATGAAATGGGGCTCCGAATCAGCGTTTGGTGGGTCCTGCCGGAGGCTGCCGTGTTGGCGTACATGTCACGGTTCCTGTATCTTATGGTTCATATATGAATAATAAAAAAAAAAACACATTTACATATTCAATTGGTAATAAGTCTTCTGTGTTCATTTGTCACCTGCACTGACGGTAGAAGACATGAATGTCAGGGTTCCTACGGTCATTTAAAAACCTGGTAAATTTTTTTTCAGGTTTTGGAATACAAAATGAACATTAAAAAGTCGATCCGATTTACATGAATATCTATATGAAGTACATCGCTGCCGTAAGACTGCGTGCGACCTGGTGAGCCTCCTTTTACTTAACTTACACAACGGGGTTGTCACAAATTTAGCTTAACAGTATTTTGGTAGATTTGACATATTTGGTGATTTTTTTTTTTTCTTTCAAATTTGCATGGAAATTTCAGAGAACATGTGGTCATGAAAATTTGCCTTAAGAGTAACTGAAACATCATAGAAATTTCTCTTTTGTAAGAATGTGTAAGAACCCTGAAATTTGCATATAAAACATTGTATAAGAACCTCAACGGGTTAAGATGAATTTATGAATCTGTTGCGTTTGTATGAATTATTATAAAAAAGCTCCTTTTTAAAGTACAGTGTAGGGCAGTTCATTCTCTCCATCGTACCTGTGGTTCGCACACTAAACAACAAACTGGTTTTAAGTGTCAGTGAAAAATTTCATTTAATCACTTTGACTTGACTAATGGGACTCTAGGACAGTCACAATCGAAATATATTACGATCTAGAACCACCAAATTGAGATCTGGAGTCGGAGGAATAGAGGAGGAACGCCCTTAACCAGAGCCCCTTACAGTCAGCAGAGACAGGGACAGTCCCCCCCTGGAGACACTCAGGGTTAAGTGTCTTGCTCGTGGACACGATGGTAGCAAGTGGGGTTTGAACCTGGGAATTTATGCAATTCTGGTTCAAAGGCAGGCAAGTCACCCACCAGGCCACTAACCCCTGAGCTTCAAACTCACCATCTTGGAGGCGTGAGGTCACGAGGCGTCCCGCCATATTTAGATTGCATGAGTTCTTCTTTGATCCTATAGATGTTGAAGAGCAATTAAACCACAGGCTGGTCCAGAAATAAAAGGCAAATCCCCATCAGAGCAGATACGAAGGTCACAAAAAGGCAGAGTTTATTTGGATCGGTCGGTACAAGTTTTAACAAACAACTTCAGAATGGACAAGACACCGGTGATGACCCTCGGATCCAAGTTGGGACCTCTGCCTTTCAGCCTCGTGCTCGTCGTTTCGGACGATCATCGCGTGGACCCGCACCTCACGTAGCTTCACGAACACACCGCACATGCTGCGCGCAGGAGGTCCCGCGCAACACAGACGACCTCCTGGCTACATGCAGATTTTCCTCTTAAACTGAAACCGAACTGAAAAGCCAGAAATGCGGACATGGACCGGACATGTTGGGGCTCAGACTTCCACCAGAGGAACCACCTGCATGTGTTCACATCATATCAACAGGGAGCTGGCATTACTGTGAAAATAATTCATAAAAAAAAAAAAAAATTATAATTAAAAAAAAAAAAAAAAAAACATTAAGCTTTTAAACCCCCGCATACAAATTATTGGACGTCCACCTCACCCGACCGTATCAATTTATTTCTTTATTACAACCATACGCTGTGCAATTGGCCTCGACTGTTTAAAAAAATCTTTTCTGATCGATGATGTACGTCTTCCCTGCCGGAAGCTTCCGGAAGAATAAACTGTTGCCCCGGCTCATGTTTCCCTGGGAGGAGAAAAACACAGGAGAGGAATGAGGAGAAGAGGGTGAGCAGAGGAAGAGAGAGGCGGTGAGCTGCCTGGCGAACTGACCTCTCGGCTCAGGTGTCTCCAACAGTCCACCCAGGTGGGATAGGCGGGAGCGTACGGCGGGAGACCGCCGGCAAGCCTGGAAAGACGGACACGCGTCACTTGCTCGTCGGAGGCGACGGACCCGACTCACCTGATCTTCTTAAAAAGGTGGAAGAGGTCTGATTTTCCGGACGAATCCCACTTACCCGCAGTCATTAACAGCCATCAGGTTGGAGACCAAGACGAACGGGTACGTCAGCATGCTGGCGAAGAACTAGACGGAAAAAGAATCACGTGACCGCGTCAGTGCGCCGAAAAGGCTGCTGGACGTTAAAAATAAAACCAACTCACCCCGGTCAGAGCCTGCGAACAGTTCTTAATTTCCCCCGTATGGCTCATCTGCAGGACAATTACACGGATGAATGATAATCCGCGCCGTTTTCATACATAAAAAAAAAAAAAAACCCCCGCGCGTTGTTCCGCACTTACGGAGTCGTCTATCGCGTACGTGTTGATGAAATGAGCGAGCATGTTGCAGATCCAGAGCGAGAGCACGTCGCCCAGCAGGCGCGGGATCAGGCCGCTGGTTAACGGAAATGCCGAGTAAATCACCCTCTTTTTACCGCAATGTTACTGTACTACAAAAGAAACGTGGAGCTACATACGCGAAGAATCCCAGGATTCCTTCTTCTTTGTAGATTGTGACAACGGAGTCAAACACGCCACTAGACACCGATTAACATGAACAGAAGGATAAACAGGGAAATTCATCTTACATGAGCAAAATGGTAACGTTTCTAAAGAAAAACCAACTTTTCTCAGATATACGTACCAGTATTTGGTTTCTCTACCAATAAACTGGACCATGCACCGAAGGGTGATCACTGGAGAGGGGGAGGAGGGAACAGAAACATGACATTTACATTTACGGCGTTTACCAGACGCCCTTATCCAGAGCGACTTACAATCAGTAGTTACAGGGACAGTCCCCCCCTGGAGACACTCAGGGTTAAGTGTCCTGCTCAGGGACACGATGGTAGTAAGTGGGGTTTGAACCTGGGTCTTCTGGTTCACAGGCGAGTGTGTTACTTACTAGGCTACTACCAGCCTTACAAAGTGAAGTGATTGTCACATGTGATACACAGCAGCACAGCACACAGTAACGCGTAACCTCTGTATTTAACAATCACCCTTGGTGAGCAGTGGGCACCATGACAGGCGCCCGGGGAGCAGTGTGTGGGGACGGTGCTTTGCTCAGTGGCACCTCGGCGGATCGGGATTTGAACCAGCAACCTTCTGATTACGGGGCCGCTTCCTTAACCGCTAGGCCACCGCTGCCCCGTACAACAACATACAACTTCTACATCAGAGGTGGAAAAAAAAGTGACCGTAAAAACATGCCAGTCCCCGTACCAAACTGCCACTAACATCGTATTCACCCGACAGTGGCACTTTTTAAACGAACTTCACTCCGGCGGACATTACCATGAAAGGGGTGCGTGACGATCGTGGCGCAGGAGCGGGCGACCATCTCTCTGGTCGTCTGCGGAGAGAGGAGACACCGCGGGGTCAATAACCCCAAAACAGAAGCCGACGGAACGCGGCGCTGCGGCGATTCCACGCACCTCGTTCACGACGTGCGCCAGCGAGCCCTCTTCCTTCTGGCACGCGGACACCTGGCGGGTACGGAAAAAAAGATGGTGAAACCGGCGCGTAACCGGGATTCGGCGTTAACACGGGGACGCGGCCTTACCTCCAGCCTCCCTCGGGCCTGGCATTTCTGGGGGGAAACTACAGAATTAGGCACGCGCTCTCGTCTACTAACCACCGCCGTAAAACGCCAACGGCGTCCGGTTTTACCTCCAGCACCCTGCTGTGCACCAGGGTCCCCACGGTCCCGGCGCAGAGCCTCGGCGCGAGTCCCGCGAAGAGGCCCGCCTTGCCGTCGATCTTCACGATGTGCTTGGCTAGAGGTCGAGGAGGAGCAGAAGACACGATTATCGGGGTTCAAAATCGCGCCGCAAATCGCGACACGCGGCTCTTTACCGTAGGCGAAGACTCCCGGCAGCTGGTACACGGGTCGGCCAAACAGGTTCCTCCCTAACGTGGGGGGCAGCGGCTCGTGGCCGGCCTGAAAGAGTCACAAACAGCGGCTCGGCGGTCACGTCGAGGTTAAAGTTCACAGTCGGGCGCCTTCCAGGCCGCCGGAGTTTGACCTTTGAAGCGGGCGCGGCCGCGTACCGCCCTGCCGGCAGAGGGGGCGTGGCCAGCCACCAAAACGTCGGCGGGTCACTTTTTTAGATGAACCCGTGTGCACCAAATAACTACACCGGTGACAACTTGAGACCATTTGCAGTCTCCACTGTACGTACAGTACAGGTCAAAAGTCTGGTCACACCTTCTCATTCAACGCGTTTTCTTTATCTTCAACGGGTTATCTTTATCCTCCATCTCTGAAGGTAAAAGGAAAAATCTAGACTCTTCTCCGTCTCGGCCCCTCGGTGGTGGAATGAACTTCCAGCTCAGTCACTGAGCACCTTCACACGGCAGCTCAACACCTTCCTCTTTAGAGAATATTTAGATTAAATTGTAATGTTCTTGTTGTCGAACTTTGTGTACAGAATCTACAACAGAGTGAATAAAATAGATGTATTCATAGTTGGGGTCCTAGTAAACCGGAATTGATCTCTTCATCGATGGTAACTTGAAAGCACGTTGTAAGTCGCTCTGGATAAGGGCGTCTGCCAAATGCCGTAAATGTAAATGTCTTCATGACCATTTACGTTGGTGGATTCTCACTGAAGGCATCAAAACTATGAATGAACACATGTGGAGTTCTGTACTTTACAAAAAGTGTCCAGATGGTTTGGGGTGAGCTGGACCAACAAGTGCTAAACACCTCTGGGAACTCCTTCAAGACTGTTGGAGAAGCATTTCAGGTGACGACCTCTTGAAGCTCATCGAGAGAATGCCAAGAGTGTGTAAAGCAGTAACCAGAGCAAAGAAACTAGAATATAAAACATGTTTTCACTTATTTCACCTTTTTTTGTTAAGTACGTAACTCCACATGTGTTCATTCATAGTTTTGGTGCCTTCAGTGAGAATCTACCAACGTAAATGGTCATGAGAATAAAGAAAACACATTGAATGAGAAGGTGTCCACACTTTTGGCCTGTACTGTACATATATGTATATTAATATAAAGGATGCGTTATCTGCAGGCCACGCCCTTGTCAACATCATTAGAGACCTGGGTAAGCTGGGTCTTATCTCCGGCCATTTCTGTTCATTAATGAGCGTTTTATGGCCGCGTTATTAGTAAGAGTCGGGACTGGCACTTGTTTTTGTCCCCACCAGCAGTAATAATAACGACGAGCGGCCGCTTCAGCGTTTAAACGCCCCGTCCTGTCTGCAGAGGTCAGTTTACTGTCCACCAACAGGAAATAAACGTCCCCTCACCCGCAGGCCAGGGGGCTTTTTCAGCTTTTTCACCTTTATATTTGCTGACCCCCTGCGACGCGGCGAGGGAAGAGACCCCCTGTCCCCCCTCCGGACTCTGACCTTTCCGCGGGCGGCTAGCTAGCGGGCTAACGACGGCCCGGCCGCGGCGGGTCTCCCCCTCGCTGGGCCGAAGGGGCCGGAGGCGCGCCGCTCACCTGCACCAGCACCTTGATGTAGAGGATCGGGTGGGACAGGACGGTGAGTCCCGTCCCCAGAAGGACCTGGGCGCATGTGTCCGCCATTACGGGGCTATAAATCCGCCTCCTCCGCCGACGAGGAAGGAGCCGCGAAATAAACGTGCCCGTCACGTGACCCGGGCCGCCGCGCGTCACGTGACCAGGGCCCGGCCAACCGGCGGTGACGGCGGCGTCCTGCAGGGGGCGCCAGTCAGCCTGTAGACGCGGCATCGTGTTACCAACGACCGCAGTTATGCGTGAATAAATGTTCAGATTAATAGAAGCCTAGTGGACAAGACGCTGACCTATGAGCCAGAAGACCCGGGTTCAAACCCCGCTTACTACCATCGTGTCCCTGAGCAAGACACTTAACCCTGAGTGTCTCCAGGGGGGGACTGTCCCTGTAAGTCGCTCTGGATAAGGGCGTCTGGTAAATGCTGTAAGACCACAGAGTCCAGGTTTCAAGCCCCACTTACTACCACCATGCCCCCCTCCGGGTGTCTTCAGGGAGGGACTGTCCCTGTCACTACTGACTGTAAGGTGCTCTGGACAAGAACGTCTGGTTAATGCCATAAATGTAAATCAATAAATACAAGGTATGCAACAATTCTAATACCACCACTGCTCTTTTTTACATAGTAATTTTCTCTCTCTGGCGCTGGTTCCTGTATTATATACACTGTGTGAGAATCTCATCTGAACAGGAACAGAACCCTTACACAGGAACCCTGTAGGCATGAACAGAATGAACAGATATTTCGAAAGAGCCTGGCGGGTTGGGTATGGCAAGCCTGACCTTTCTTAAACGGTAAAAAAAAAAAAAAAAAAAAAACAGTAAATGCGTGAAAATTCTATGAAAATATGAACTGCTGTCCTGTCTAAAAGCACCAAATATCACTGCAGCTTGCTTTTATTGTGCCTTTTGCCAACAGATTTTGTAAAAGTTGAGTAACCTTTCTTTTGCACAACATGCTAGAGAAACCCTAGATGATTTCCAAAGTTTTTTTGTAAGCACATTTCTGCTTGCTTTTGTGGTTGGGGGGACATCGTCTAATGCTCTTTTTTTTCATTCTGGTGCACAGGAAAACTGGCGTTATTTAACTTAGTCAACTAAGTATTTAATCCAGGCTATGTTGTGTGTTATGCGAGTGTGCAGAATATGAATTAAAGAACGTTTGTGACATTACATGGACTCTTACGTGACTGTGGCCCGCAGAGCTGTGCTATTGCAATGCCCATGGGTTCCCATTCCGTGCAGAGCAGAGGAAACCAGACCGCAGAGGAAGACGATGGTACAACAGCTCACGCCACCAAGTCGTGGTTTTCAGCAGGTTTAATAATTTTTTTGCCTAAATCTATTTTTGAGAAACCCACATCATTTAAGACCCATGTGGGTCACAAAAAACTACATGCAACACATACAGAGTGAAAATGATTCATGCTGTGAATTATGGTTTTATAATCACTCTCTACTGCACTCTGGGACAGCGTCTAAGTCAACTGGGATTATCTGATTTGTGCTCGACGCTCGTAGGAAAGTGCCATCAGTCTAACAGGCTTATTCTTCAGCAACAGAACACAATGCAGCAGCTTACACACATGGAAACATTAATGTCACGCTATGCTGTCTTCTGCATAATTCTGTCCTTCTGCCCCTCCTTTTAAATCTTTAAAATAGAAAAAAGGATTGAAAATGAGAGTCATAATGGAGAAGCCTGAACATGTTGGTAAGACGTAAAAACTAATGCCGACAGAAGTTCAGTTTCCCTTTGCATGGATTTTAACACAGTTTGCAACACACCTTACGCAACTGTAATTACAAAAATCTCTGAAAAGGAAGCAAGATACCTGTTGCCATATAAACAGCAGTTACGTGCGTCCAAAGGACAGCAAACACAGCAAATCTCCATCATGTCTGCATTCGCACGGACCTTCCTGGTCCTCCTGAGCACACTTACTTCAGCTCAATGCCACTATCAAAAGGTAAGGCTGACGTGACGGTCTGACACCCGGCACCGGTTCACTGGGACTCAAAAATGCTGACTACTAAACCTTTTTAGCCTATATTGTAGATTTTCTAACATTTAGCTATTTAAGATATGTAATTATAGCGTTTTTTTTACATTATGGCTCGTCTGTTGCACTGTTAAGATCACAAACCTATTTACCTATTGATCATCTTCATTTCTATCTAAAAAGAGAGAGAGATATGGATTTGGCTGAGACCAATCTTTTTTACATTTTTGTAGAGTCGCTGTTTTATCATTGAGAAGAGTGGAGAAAATTATACAATGAGTAAGTGTGTTTGAAAAAAATGGGAGTTTTGCCCATTGATATTTGTTTTCACAAATCTGTACAATTCATATCATTTTTTAAAAATGATCTTCGAAGTAATCGGCTTCTTAACAAGAAAGAAAATTTAGAGGTCGGGACAAGTGTTTTTACCTTCATTTGTAATGTTCCACTTAATACATCTGAAAGGACCACAGTGATAGAATAACTTGTCCAAGAATTGGCAAATTGTAACATAATGCTGTGCAGTAGGCAATGGCCCTGAAAAAGATGACTGCACCGCTGGTAAACTGATTGAAGAAGCCAACAAAAACCTGGGTAAATACCTTGATAAATACAATCGCAGTTTCTACACATAAAACTCAAATGCAGCTTTCGTTGGTGGAGAAACAAAGCCATTCGGTGTCCTTTTCTGTTCTAATGTCAAGGGCTAAATGAAGGGGACCCCCTCATCCTGTTTGGAGATGTCGCAGTTGGCACTGGGTTCCAGAATGCTGATCCATGCACATCAAGGAATTGCCTGTGGCCCAAGGCGAATGATGGAAATGTCCACATTCCTTATGTAATCTCCAACCAATATTGTATGTGCCATTATGACTCCTCAAAATGCTTTTCAGTGCATTATGCATCATTATTCCGGTGCATCCTCAGATTATTACATTACATTCTATCACAGCGTCGGGTGAGAGAAGCATCATTGAGAGAGCCCTCCAGGCATTTCACGCGAGCACATGCATACGGTTCCATCGACGACAATCGGATATGCATTACCTGGACATTCGATCATTGCAAGGGTAAAGCATTTCATGTCATCACAGTAATCCAATGTCACTAAAACTGTAGCAATGTGCATTCATAGCGTTTCCCACTTCCTATTCAGCCAGTTGGCTTTCTTTTTAATGTAGTCTTGACCAGCAGCTTTTGGGGCTATTTTCGGGCAAAATTAAATCTACAGGCCATGGTCAGATCTATGCGATTGCACATTCACAATGCTGACACCGAATATTAATCATCTGATCACAGTGCGTGTCAATGTGCCTTTAGATCTGATCTTTATAAAATGAGGGGTTCATCTATTTAGTCACACTGACTTGCTTCTGTCTACAAAATGACAATTAATATATGGCTGTCTCTGATTGGGTGTCACATAGATTTATAATGGTCTTTTTTAATATTAGCAGTTTACATGTGTTCATAGACATGATTCAGACAATTTTAATCCCTTGTGTTCACCAGCCTTTATATAAAATAGATCGTTTTTTTGTTATTTGGGCAAAGTTAAACTCTGGCCACTTGTGGTTTTTGCAGGTGCTGGTCATTTGTTGGCCGCAGGACTGGAAGTCAGACCGTGTCTTTGTCCCGCCAGGGCTGTGTGTACCCTCACGTAGTTCAGCACGAGATTCTGCACGCGCTGGGCTTCAACCACGAGCAATGCCGCAGCGATCGGGACGAACACGTTCGCATCATTTATAGCAATGTTGCTCCCGGTGAGGTTTTACTTTCTCTCTCCTTGCAATTCTTCACAAACTCCTCCAGCAGATGGGACAACAGCAGCATCTTGTAATTCAACCACCTGTTTAGAAGATTTGGAAAAACTCTAAGCACCATTGCTGCATAAATGTTTTTTTACACCTGTCATTGAGACCATTGTTCAAGCGCTTTCTTACCCATGTAATCAATTAATATCTGGCTGTCTCTGATTGGACACCGGGACTCCAATACATTGTGTGATTGCAAATTTAAAAAGGAAAATTCTTACAATGAAAATTGTATTTATAGATTTATGATGGTCTTTTATAATATAAGCAATTAACATGTGGTCATTTAAAAAGAAATTATTCAGTTTGTTTGGAACTTTTAATCATTTTTGAACACTTGTGTTCACCAGCCTTTAATGTCACTTTTCCACTGTTCATATCATCATCTATCACCAGGGCAAGAACACAACTTCCGGAAGGTACAAACCAACAACCTGGGGACTCCATATGACTACGACTCAGTCATGCACTATCCACGGTTGGTTTTTACAAAAAAAAAAAACTTCATCGCATCTTCATCGCCCTTATCCAGAGCGATTTACAGTCAGTAGTTACAGTAAAACTTAGGGTTAAGTGTCTTGCTCAGGGACACGATGGTAGTAAGTGGGATTTGAACCAGGGTCTTCTGGTTCACGGGCGAGTGTGCTATGCTCTGACCTGCTATGAAATGACAACTGATTCTTGAAATATTATACTTGCAGCAACGCATTCTCCCGCAACGGGCAGCCCACCATACTTCCGATACCTAACAGAGACGTGTCCATCGGGAGAGCGACTGTCATGAGTCGCAATGACATTCTGCGCATCAACAGGCTGTACAGGTGCCAGTAGAGATGTTCACTGCACATGAGCAAGTCCTACAAGACCACCAGCCTTCCGTTGGAGCTTGAAACAAATGCGTACCGATCAAAAAGCTACGAAGCCACTGACTGGCCATGCTTAATGTTAATAAAATGTGTTGTATTGAACGAGGGTCGTTTTTTCTCTTATTGGGTTATTGGGATTGGGTGTGGTGTCTTGGGTGTGGCATTTGGCAGACGCCCTTATCCAGAGTGGATCCAGCAGTACTGGAGGCTCGGAGTATACGAGGTGCAGTGCGAGGTATAATAAGGGCTGTGAGGTAGGATGGTGCTACCCCATGTTTGGCTTTGTAGGCCAGCATCAGTATTTTGAACCTGATGCGTGCAGCTACTGGGAGCCGGTGGAGGGAGCGTAGCAGAGGGGTGGTGTGGAGAACTTGGGAAGGTTGAACATCAGTTGTGCTGCTGCATTTTGTATTAGTTGTAGAGGTCAGACTGTACATAGAGGTAGACCAGCTAGAAGGGAGTTACAGTAGTCCATGCCTGTACCTACATACATTAATTCAAAATTAATTAATTCGAAAACTGACATGGTGCCACACACCGGTCCCCGGGAACCAAGGTGATGGTTAGGACACATTTTGTTGAGCCAGTCAGTTTGAACTTTCATTGTTTCTATTATTTCCTTACAAAGATGGTAAAGTGGTCTTTAAGAAAAATACAGTTAATTTTCGTCCAATGAGGTCGACAGGAGCGGTTTGATAATGGCTACTCTACAGGATCTACAATTACATTTACAGCATTTACCAGACGCCCTTATCCAGAGTGACTTACAATCAGTATATACAGGGACAGTCCCCCCCTGGAGACACTCAGGGTTAAGTGTCCTGCTCGGGGACACGATGGTAGTAAGTGGGGTTTGAACCTGGGTCTTCTGGTTCATAGGCGAGTGTGTTACCCACTAGGCTACTACCATCCTTTTCAGCGAAGCAGCAAGTAATAAATCTTCACATATTTTCATGTGTATTCAGAGGCGGTTTTGTATAATGAGACCTACTGAGAAGGAGGAATCAGAATCATCCGAGAGGTGGTAACATCTTTCTTTATGGTTTTGTGTTCTGCATGAACCCGATGCCTTTCTGTTATTTACGGCGTGGTATGATGTAATCCTCCCCAGGCCCATGGCCACTTGCTGTTTTGCTTGTCTGTAAGTGGATGGGGAATACTTCACAAGGGCGGCGTTGTCTGTGGTTGCGGTTACACGATCAATCAAAAAATACCTTCCTTGCCACCAGAGTTATTACAGTTTTGCAACTTTCATTAGATTTCTTTTTGTTACACATGTTATCCGCGCATCATTTTTTCAGTTTTAGTTTAATTTGTCAGGTATTGTGGGACGACGAAGGCGGGTGAAGCTCATTTCACCGGCAGTTTTCACTCAGGTTGGGCTTTATTTTACTATTTAATTTTATGCTTCCCAGTTGACACATTTCCCAGCGTCTACCAGACATTTTAACTTATACATTGTCTTTCACTCATTTGCACACCTTCACCCTACCTGTTACACATATTTTATGTTAAAGACATAAAAGTGTAAAATTTGGTTATGTTTGCAATATTTGCAATATTGTGGTCTGTACAGTCGCTAAAGCATTTCACTGCATAAATTTGAATTTGAATCTGACATGTGCAGATTCTATTTCAGATGATCTGTCAGATTTCTGCATACATTGAGTTTTACATGAAATGTATTTTCCTCCACTGAACAGGTCTGATGCAGGATGGGGAATCGTGTCCTTTTGAGCGTCTTTGTTCCTGAAATGTCTCTGCAACATGTCCACAATGCATGAAAGAAGATTGAACAAAAAAAAAAAAAAAACTTGTTTGAAATGGCTTTGAGATGTTAATGACTCAAATGCAAATGTTGCCTTGGTCTGAAAATGATTATATCTCGTCTGAAATAAAAAAACGTTGCTTGTTTTGTGACCGCTGGGTTTTGTGGGTCCCAGGAGGATGGTCCTGTAACACAGCCAGAGGTTTCTGGAGATCTTCCACGTTCCTTCAGGCGGTTGTAAATCTTTCTTCAGCCCTCGTGTGGGGAACGTGGCGAAGCCCGCTTTGAACTTTGCGTTCTTTGAATGTTCTCTCCCAGACGCGTTAATCAGAAGTTCAGTTTTTATTCGGCCTCATCGAATGTCATCATGTCACGAACGTCAATTTCCACTCGGATCCATTTATACAGGGCGACACGACCAGAATCAGCACAGGAAACAATAAAACTGCAGCTTTGTACACTTTTGCTGCGTATCACAGACGAGGATGTGATTCCACTGACGTTAAATTACATGTTTAATCTAAATACCCGGCTCATCCAGACAAGACATTAAAAAGTTACGAACTCATGCAAAAAAAGACAAAAAAAAAAGAGATTCCCTCTGCATATATTTTTTGCGCGAGTTTAGAGAAAGTGGCTTCCCACACGTCTGCTGCGTGTCGCGTCTTGCAACTCTTATTACGAATTCGTGCGGTGCAAGTCAGCACAATCGGCGCTATAAAACGCGCAGCTTGGTTTGCCCAGACAAACGCGTTGCTTTTAGGCCGGCCTCACTATGCCTGCCTACACGGCGACCCTCCTGGTGCTCTGCGCCGCGCTCTCGTCTGCTCGCTGCCGCTCTTTGGAGGTAAGAGGTTCCAAGGTGCGCGCTTCTACCCCAGTTCTGCCTTATAGAGCCTGTACATTTTCACTCCCTGGTGCAGGTGCCCGCCGAGGACAGTGACGAAAGTGGTGTCTTCAGTGAGTTGTCTGAATCGATATTTCCTTTATAACATTGTCACTTGATAAGTTGTACAATTGTTGGTGTTTCACACAATTTACAGTTGTGTTTGTGAAGATCCAACAGAACGCACAGCAACATGTTTCTTCTTCATGTATTAGGAAACGCTGAGGTCTTCTCTGCCAGTAATGTGATAGAAAGAGCCAACAGAAACCTGGGTAAGACACCCAACCCATCTGGTCCTCGAAATGAAATAAACGGCATTATTAAGCGGCCATTTTTGTTGTCATTTTCAGGCCGAATGATTGGCGGCCCCCGGATCATGTTCGGAGACGTTGCGGTCGAGGGAGGATTCCAGAGCGGCGTTCCCTGCACGTCGAGGGACTGCCTGTGGCCCAAGTCCAAAAACGGAAAGGTCTACGTGCCTGTTGTCGTCTCTAAAAAGTTCTGTAGGTGACACTGTAGGACCCGACCATGGCGATTATCGCACAACCGAGTCACATTGACCGTCCCGCTCCTCCACAGCATCCAGGGAGACGGAGGCCATCAGGTGCGCCCTCGACTCCTTTCACTCCAAAACCTGCGTCCGCTTCATGAAGCGCTCCTCCGAGAGGGACTACATAGACATTACTCCAAAAGAAGGGTGCTGGTCCTACATCGGTCGCACCACGGGGAGACAGGAGCTGTCCCTGCAGAGAGGCGCGTGCCTGCACCGTCCCACCATCCAGCACGAGCTGCTGCACGCGCTGGGCTTCCACCACGAGCATTCGCGCAGCGACCGGGACAACCACGTCCACGTCCTTTACAGGAACATCATGCCCGGTAGGCCTCGCTTCCCCCCGCACAACCACAAACCTGATCGCGAGATTTCAAGCCTCATAGGGCCGATTAAACGGCGAACCCAGAAGCGATTTAAAATAAAATCCTGCCCGTTCTAGTTCTACGTTCTTGTCTCTGTGTTTCTCTTTCTATGCATTTTTTTTTTTCAAATTCTGTGAAATTTGAATCATGCAAAGTGCAGTTTGAATCAAATCAATTTATTATAATTTATTTCCCCAACAGGGGCCGAGGGCCAATTCCAAAAAGTTAGGACTAACAACCAGGTTTCCCCGTATGACTACAGTTCAGTGATGCACTATGGACGGTGAGTCTCCTGTAATTCCCACGTACGTAGTGACAAGGCAACCGTTCACCGTGCGACGCGTGTGCGTTCCAGAGCCGACTTCTCACGTAATGGGGAGCCTACAATCATTCCCGTCCACGACGGCAGCATTCCCATCGGCAGGGCGACTCAGATGAGCCTCAGCGACGTCCTGCGCGTCAACAGGCTCTACTGCCAGTAGCGCGGCGCCACGCGTTCTACTCCAGGCCTCCTATCAAAGAACATGGTGCACATAAATAAATCTGAACTGAATTTTCGTCTGGTTTTATTTAAATGTGAACGAATGTACGTTTCTTAGCTCTCAACAATTTAAAATGCAGCACTGATCACGGATGAAATACATGTCCGTCGATATGACTTCATTCAAACAGCAACTTTCATACCAACAGCGATAGAATGGAATAAAAAACTTTTTTTTTATAAACAATTAACATCATGAACCAATGGAAGCAAGTATATTAAAACTAACTAAAATATAACAATATAACAACGAAAGTAAATGTTTTTTTCCTGGAGAGCACCTCCAGGAAACATCTACAACCATCGCCATCTGCTGGTCAACCGAACACCCATCCGTCAGGCTGCCCATCTAGATAAGGTCACGTTTTAATGTAGCTGAAACCAACACATTTAACCAGTTTATTGCATTTATTAATAAATAAATGAAGAAGGGAATAACATTCATTTCCCTTGTGACTTGTTTTCCTTCTGTGAATGTAAGTGAAAGTGAAGTGATTGCAGCACAGCACACAGTGACTTAAAGAAACGTGTCCTCTGTGTTTAACCATCACCCCTGGTGAGCAGTGGGCACCATGACAGGCGCCCGGGGAGCAGCGTGTGGGGAGGGTGCTTTGCTCGGTGGCATCTCGGCGGCCCGGGATTCGAACCGGCAACCTTCTGATAACATGTCTGAACACGGTTGTCTGAGGTTACCACCATCTGAGCCCTTTTCCTCTCGACTAAACCCCCCTGCCTCCCATTTTGAGAAAATTCCCACGTCTTCCACACCTCTTCTACAGCTCTGGCATCTACTGCACGTCCATCCGGTCAATCATCTGCAGAAGACAGACTAACAAAATAGAGGAATAACAGCAGCAATTACGACATGTACAGGGAGCGAGGGCGGTTTGCATCAGCTGGTGCAACTTAAATTTCACTCGCCTTCCGATGTCGCCACTTCAACATCTCCACCATATGTCCAAACAGCCCAGTTCTGTAGAAGTCCCTCGTCATGTCTCGCTTGGCTGTGATCATCCTGGTCTCCTTGACCACGATCGGCCCACGCGAGTGCTGCAACTCTGAGGTAAACGACGCCGATGTGTATTATATTTGCGTCTTGATTGTCTGTGTGCTCAGCGGACGTTCTGCTGCAGGTCTACAGAGGCGCCGGCTCTGAAGAAGATGTCACGAGTAAGTGGACCTCCTTAAGGTTCTATTTATGAAGAAGGGCCGATGAACTGGTTCCATTTTCAGCAAGTTGTACTTTGTAAACGCATAATGCTGTCGTGTCCATGTGATGCATTAGATGAAGGACGTGAAGGGGACGGCTGCACCGTGGGAAAGCTGATTGAGAAAGCCAACAGAAATCTGGGTAGAGATCTTGCCATGTCTCTTCTGTAACGAAACTGTCGTGCTTTTGGCGGAATTTGCACAGCAATGCCACTCGCCGCGTGTCCATGTTCTTATCTGAAGGACAAAAGTTTGGCGACGCTTTTGTCGTGCAAGGAGACATTCGGGATTCCAGAACGCAGTCCCCTGCACGGCACGGGACTGCCTGTGGCTGAAGGTCTACGGAAGGGTCTACGTCCCGTACACCATCTTCAAAGAGTTCTGTAGGTGCACACACACACACGCCGCGGGTTTAACGGCGAACTTGCCGAGGCCGCGAGGGCGACGCCTCATCCACGTTTCCCTCTCTCGCAGCGTCGCGAGAGAAGAAAATCATAAAGAGAACCCTCCGGTCCTTTCACTCCCGCACCTGCATCCTCTTCCGGAAGCACAGGCGCCAGGAGCGCTACCTGGACATCAAGTCAAAGAGAGCTGCTTCACGCTCGCTTCCATTTTAACCACCAGGCGCCCTACAGTCAGTAGTTACAGGGACAGTCTCCCCCCGGAGACACTCAAGGTTAAGTGTCCTGCTCAGGGACACGATGGTAGTAAGTGGGCTTCGAACCTGGGTCTTTTGGTTCACAGGCGAGAAAATGTTCAAATATCCTTTAACAACAACAACAAAAAGGTTTTATTTCCTGTTCAGGTCGCATGTGGGTTTATTTTAGTGTTAATTCGTAAGAGGCAGAAACGCGGTGGCCCAGCGGGTAAGGAAGCGGCCCCGAAATCGGAAGGATGCCGGTTCGAATCCCGACCCGCCAAGGTGCCACCAAGGTCACCTTCATGCCCCCCAGGCGCCTGTCATGGTGCCCACTGCTCACCAAGGGTGATGGACAAATAATCACTTTCACTTGACTTTATCGTGGCTGACCAGGGCAGGAACACAGCTTTGAACGGATCATGACGAACAACCTGGACACGTCGTACGACTACAACTCCGTGATGCACTATGGCCGGTCAGTTGCGGTTTCTGCAATGTTGTTCTTGTCCACTTTTCCATGCCGCATCACTAACGTACGTACGTTTCAGAGACGCCTTCTCCCGCAACGGCCAGCCTACCATCGTTCCAATCCCCGACGTGAACGTGCCCGTCTGGAGGGCGGAAGAGATGAGTGCCAATGACATCCTGCGCAACAACAGGCTGTACTGCGACTAGAGTCCGGAGCCACGCCTTAATAAAATTTCCACTTTCAGCTGCTACTCTTCCGTTATTTATGCATCCTCGACCATCAGTCTCCATCAGGAAAATTAAGAATTTAAAACAAGGCCTTCTTACTTATATACCAGGAAATGGGACTTTATTGGTACAGCAGATTATGTGCTTGGAATGAAATAAAAGAACATTTAAAAACAGAATATTAAAAAAACACAATGGAAACCAAGCAAAACCAACAACATGTAATATAATAAGACAAAGAAAGTAATTAAGAAATCATGATAAAAGGGTTTTAAGGGTTTTTTTTTTTTCAAAGACGGCCAGCATAGCACTAAATCCCACCAGCCCATGTTTTATTGGAAACAATTCCGTGTTTCTAGAGAGCACCTCCTGGAAACATCTAGAACCGGACATCCGTCTAGCTGTCCATCTCTATATATTGATTCGTCTAGCACTATTGTTCTGAAGATGTGAACCTACATTTACAGACTTGGCTTTTGTCTTATTTGTCTTATTAAGTCAAAGTGAAGTGAGTGTCATTGTGAAGCACTGCGGCACAGCACACAGTGACACGGTGAAACGTGTCCTCCGTATTTAACCACCACCCTTGGTGAGCAGTGGGCACCATGACAGGACCTCCATCAGTGGCACCTCGGCAGCTCGGGATTCAGGGCCGCTTCCTTAACCGCTAGGCCAAATCTGTTTCTGGCCGGTTTCGAACCGAGGACCTTTCGAGCGTGAGGCGAACGTGATAACCACTGGACTACAGAAACACGGACTACAATTACAACATTTACACAAAATCCATTTCACTTATATTGTTGTAGTTTACAACAGTTTAACCTATTTTACTGTAAATCCTGCAGTAATGTGGCCCTCGACTGGAATTGCACACAAGCAGCAACTCATGAACAGTCAGTAGAGGAGCCGACGGCTCCGAGGCCCCGAGGATCCACATCCCAGCTGCGCTTCTCACAGACATTTCTGGCTGGAAGCTTCTAAAAGCGTCATTGTCTGGATCCATGTGAGGGAACAGATGGTCTGGGTTCAAACCCAGGTTTGAGGGGACGTGCATCCGGGGACGCAGGTGCCGCTCCTTGTCCTCCCGTGACTTCATGCACCATCCTTCACGGCCTTTAATGCGTGCAACATCGGAATAACCAGGGATTAAAAACAGCCAGGCGCAAATCTCGTCCAAATGTTCCAGAAAAAAAGTGAAGAATGAAGGAATTGGTTCGTTTCTGCTGGATAACGAGTGGTTGATGTGCGTGTTCCATATATATTCATCATTTTTTTTTACCCGCCATCGACTGCCCTGCCTGCTTATTTGCAGCAGCGCAGGCGAAGCCGAGGTGTGAACGTGTGTGAGACAGCGAGCACCTGGCGGCGTGCGTGTCAGAGTCGCCGGAGGCTCCGCCCACTCCTCCGATTGGAGAGGATGCGTGAGGCGCATAGCTGGTCTCTTAGCAACTGCACATTACTGGAGGAGACAGGATGCTGCTGCAGCTATCCTCCAGAGTGCGGCTTGCCTGGGAGTTATTTCATGGTGCACTTCAAAGGAAAAGGTCAGAGCCTTCAAATACATTTTTCTCTCGCTCTGCCATCCGATACCGCTCGTACGGAAACGCAGCGTGGCCCAGTACGCACAATGCATTTAATTTATTGCAGAGTTTTAACAAATCAGAGCACGAGATGTCAGATACCAGACATCCAGTGAAGATCTGTGATCTGACACAACTGACCAACCCTGATCTAGCAGGTTTGTGGCTGACAATCACGGTAGTATGGGTGGTACTCGCCTATGAACCAGAAGGGCCGGGTTTCAGGAGGATCTTGCGAGAATAAAAATTAAAAGTCACACGCACGTGTGTCATAATTTAAATGTTTTTGTGGGTTCGCTCACCAAATGGGTGAAAGTGTTGGTATGGGGGCGGTTTTGACAGTTTGATGCCGGCAACATCATTTTATTAAATTATTAAAACTGTCAAACCACCATAAAACAGTCAAATGTCACTCACCGGCAGAGAGAAAGACAAAAAATGGACACATTATTGGATATTTTTTTAAATAAAAATGGTTTAAATCCCATGAATCCCACAACTGCCTGCCATAGAGGCCACTCACAAGGAAATGGTGATTAATCACATGAATAATTTAGTTCATTGTGAAATGTCTGACTACTTTATTCAACCTTTCAAAACGTAGCTTTTAAGTGGTGTGAATAGTAGTGGGGAGAAAATGAATCACACATGAATGAATTGGGGTTGACTGTGATAAGTCTGGTATAACGGCGGATGGAGACAGGAGTATCTGTTCAGCAGCGTGTCTGTTCGTTGATGAATGCGTGCGTATGCCCGTTTGATGCAGTTTAATATTCATTAATTATGTCTTGCGGAGGACTTAAATATATTTGGAACTGTCACATGAATGTAAAGCTTGTAAAACACCACAAAATTCTGATGCCGCTGCTGTAAATGGTCGGTTTTTGACCTCTTTTTTCCTGAAAAAAAAACAAATGAGATATTTGGCTTGTCCACGGTGTCACGCGTACGAGGAATAGCGACAGACGCCATCGAATCCCCGGTGCCAGAACCCTCCCCGTGTCCCTCCCACCCCATTTTCTCCACACCGCGGGAGGTGAAAATGGATTTGGGAGAACCTCCTGGGCATTGGCTGGCACGCTCCCTCTCCGCTGCCGGCTACGACAGATGGTCTATTATCAGATCCACACCACGGGGGGACCAATGCTCGCCGCGCTCGCAGGACTCCGGCGTCCGTCCTGAGCCACGTCCTCGCCAGCCGCAGCTTTCATTAACTCGAGGGTCTTGTTTTATTGAGCCGGTGTCACTTTAAAGAGCCTCGGCAGCCGATCTTCCATCATCAAGCGCGGCGCCACGTACGCCTGTTTACCGCGAAGTAACAGAAAGTGACTGTTCCCGGCCCTGCCACACTTCAAAGACGGCAAAGGGAACCTTTGATGGCGGATTTGACGGAGTGAAATCACGCTATTACGCCGAAAATGCAGAGCTTCGGAGGACACCGTCGACAAGAACCCTCTCTCCGAACACACTGCAAATCCAGTCAACTCGTACCGCCATACCACCGCCATACCACACTCATGCAACACAGACTGGAAACTGCAGCGCGGCACCAGAATATTACCGACACGGACACTTCTGGAAGGGCAGCAGGGGCGAGAAATGATCTGCAATGAACTGATTAACTGTGACTGGTATGGACGCATATTTCTGACAGGGACAAGTGTAGGAAAGAGGCTAAAATACAAATTAAATGCAATGCGATTTTCTTTGACTTTCTCAATGGTTAAATTGGTAGTAGCCTAGCGGGTAACACACTCGCCTACAAACCAGAAGACCCGGGTTCAAACCCCACTTACTACCATCGTGTCCCTGAGCAGGACACTTAACCCTGAGTGTCTCCAGGGGGGGACTGTCCCTGTAACTACTGATGGTAAGTCGCTCTGGATAAGGGCGTCTGGTAAACGCTGTAAATGTAAACCGGGCATCCTTCATTTATCAGAAAATATCGTTAATGCCAAATTCTTTGGCTGGGATGAATTATGCGAACGCGTGAAATGTTGCGTCGTAGTAAATGGATCGTGGATCAATTCACCGCAGCCGGCTGTGGGCCTCCATGGGCGCGCAGGTATAAATGCACCGCATTTTAATAATCAACTAATCGGCGTGGCCGCGCCAGAGCAAGAAGAGCGTTCCAGGTGAGGCGGAGCTGGACGGAACTTCCGCTCAGACTAATTCGAGTGAAGAGGAGACGCTGGCGCTCATTAACGCCGACACGGTTGGAAAGGAAGATGCCGGCAAACACGCTGCGGCCCCGCGATAGCGAAGCTCGGCCTAATTGACCGCAGAATAATCCCCGTTCCAGCGGTACCGCGAGCGGGCCCAGGCGGCACCGGGAGCTGCCATTTCCCACGATGCCCCGGCGTCCTCGGGGGTTCAGTCATTAAAGCGGTCGCCGCCGCTTGTTAATTAAGCACTTTAGTCACGATTAGAAAAACGCGCATGTCCGCTCTTATCGCCGCGGGTGACTGTCAGTCACGGGACGTAATTGAATCTGTGTCGTTTGTAATTGAGGCCGATGCGGCGCCATCGCTGAATTATCTTCTTGGTTGTTTTTTTTTTTTCCAATCCCAACCAAGCATTTACATTTACGGCATTTACTAGACGCCCTTCTCCAGAGCGACTTACAGTCAGTAGTTACAGGGACGGTCCCCCCCTGGAGACACTCAGGGTTAAGTATCTTGCTCAGGGACACGATGGTAGTAAGTGGGGTTTGAACCTGGGTCTTCTGGTTCGTAGGCGAGTGTTTTACCCACTAGGCTACTACCACCCAGTAGTTACAGGGACTGTCCCCCCCTGGAGACACTCAGGGTTAAGTGTCTTGCTCAGGGACACGATGGTAGTAAGTGGGGTTTGAACCTGGGTCTTCTGGTTCGTAGGCGAGTGTTTTACCCACTAGGCTACTACCACCCTTTTCAGAAGTATTGTGCGAATTTCTGATTCACCCTAATGAATAAACCGTATCTGAATACTGTCATTTGAAGTGAAAGTGATTAGTTGTCACATGTGACAGCAGCACAGCACCCAGTGGGCACAGTGAAATGTGGTCTCTGCATTTAACCCATCCCCTGAGGGAGCAGTGGTGCTTTGCTCAGTGGCACCTTGGCGGATCAGGATTCGAACCGGCAACCTTCTGATCACGGGTCCGTTTCCTTACCCCACTAGGCCTCCACTTCCCCCCAATGGGGTCATTTGGGGTAAAGCAGGTCACAGTCGCAGGTAAATGTCAAATTAGAACCCCCGTCCTGGAGGACATCGTGGAACGGAGGCGATCGTCCCTCACTGTGACGCTCAACATCGATGACTCCATCTGGCTCAGTCAGACCACCGCTTTCCAAAACCGCCGCTTCCTGCCCTAAAAATAAAAGACAGCAGCCCACATCTTTCCGCCCACGTAGCGCGGCGGGCCCTTGGCAAAGCCGCGTGAATCGGGCGCACTGCTTCGGGTGACATGCTGGGTGGATGACGGGGGAGCGTTTTCGGACGCGCGGGACGGAAGCCTGGGGACGCTGGCACGGATTCGGGGCGGCAGATGTAACAGAATTCATGAGATTTGTTCCACTGAAGCAGACACGGATGACAAAAAGCTCCTCGCTTCCCCGCACAGCTCCTTCTTGTTAGGGATCGCTGTCAGCACTCCACTCTTCCGGAGACAGCTTGGCATGGGATGGACTGGGAATGTTTTCAGGCCGCCTGGCATTAAGTTGGATTACCTTCCCAGAATTAGAAAGTGTGAACCTAAGCCCTGTAACACCTTCTGAAGCATTGCTTTACTGCTGGAGTGTTACTATAGTTGTCACGATGGCTGGACATGGCGAGGAAGAAGGACGGGACAAGGGAAACATTGCCAGACAACGACCTGACCCCGAACAGACACGAACAGGGCAGCTTTATACAATTATACGCAGGTGATAACAATCAGGTAACATTACACAAGACTACATGAAACTCTGGACCCGGAGTAACCCCTGCCGGACTGGATCATGACGATAATTTTAACATTTTCATCCAAATCTTTTTTTCTTTTGATACTTTGGTTTACTGAAATTGTCAATAAAATAAAACAACAACAAAATCACATACAGTACATCTCAATGGGCTTTGACAGGCCCTACAGTTGACACCCAACACACTTGACCCTTCTGCACACAAAGAAAAATTCCACACAAAGAAACCTTGGGAAGGAGTAATAGAGAGAGGGACCCCCTTCCAGGGTTGAGTGAGCCTGCAAGTGGTGACAGTGTGGGGTTGGTGATTGTCCAATTAGAGAAAAAGTCCTACAGTTGTAGGGTTGGAGAAGTCCAGAGTGTATTCCAGTGTCATGGTCTACATTACGTGTCCATTTTGACGCTACTGGTCCATTTGAAAATCCCTGAAGCTGTAGTTGTAACGGTGGTGGTGGTTGTGGTGACCCTCTGGTTCGTTTAGCAGTTGTCAGGATCCAGGATTTATCTGCTGGTCTCTTCACTGGGGTCTGCAGGTGGTCTGGGCGCTTGATTCAGTGTCTCGGAGAAAACAAACAGGAGCAGGCGGTTGCACTGTACGACCGATACTGAAATATGTGGTTATGGTGGTATATTGGTGCTACAGTGGCCCAGTACCCTAACTAGGACAGCCTAACTAGGGTGAATTTAACACTGTTGACAATAAATAGGCATTAATAAATAATCAGAAGATGCAAAGGCTCATTAGTATTCAGTTCGACATCTGGAAGCACCACTAGATGGTGCTGCATGGTCATGAAGATCGTGACTTACAGAAGTTTCTTATTATTCCTGATCACAC